>NC_142527.1:14250200-14407700 GCF_964205215.1 Stylophora pistillata | reverse complement strand
ATGTAACGTTAAATGAAAATGAGAGAACAACAAAGGATTACAGAGATGAGCAGCTACAATTAGTTCATTTGGTTATATCAACTAAGTTGAAATTGTAAATTGGCCACCGGAACGAATAAAAAAGCTGACGTTTCGAGAGTTAGCCCTTCGTCAGCGCGAATGAAGGAGCGTTAGCCGGTATGTTAACGTGAAAAGCTTGTGCAATAAGCCCGTCGGTACTGACTTTCTCTGTATTGAACACCAATAGATAAGAGTATAGCGACCAATAGCAACCTCCTAAATAACGATATCTGAATCTGCGCATGCGTGCCCAGCTGAAGCAATGCTGAATACTACAGGTTCGGGTCCCGTCAGAGATGCTCTTCTTTCTCCATTTGTCAGTTTTATAAAAAAATAAGCATGGAGTTCTCAAAAAGTTATCTCAAGTAAAAATAGTAGAGTACTACAAACTTAAGTCTCTGGTAAGTTTTCAATTATTTTAATGAGGTGCTGGGATGGAAGTTTGTCTGCCTGAATCAAACTCGAACAGCTCGGTGTCTAGTGAACACCTTTCCGCAGAACAAGTGCATTATCATCCGCGTAATGTTGACTGTTACAAGGAATGTAATCAGTGTACGGTCCTCGTCGTACACTAAAAGTCCCTAAAAACTCATCGCTGCAATCCTCATATATTTATTCTTCATCAGTGTCGTCAAGGGCGTACAAAAAGTCCTAATTATAGCTTATTGGAGGCCCTGCTGCGAGCCGAGGCGTGCTGAACAATTTTCAGTGCCATGGACTGAAACTCCTCTTCGAAGAATGACACAGCTGACTTTAGTAATGCTAATTTTTTTCTTTTCTCATAAATTGTAATCAGTTCTCTATCGTGAACATTAATATTAATTCTTTTAAAATTTGTAAATAATTAGAAGTGGGCCAATTTTTATCATAATGTTCGTAAATACTTTTAGTGATTATCGTGAATAAAGGTTCTATATTTTATGACACAGCTGATTCAGATTTCTTCTTACCTGTTAGCCGACTATCACAAAGGATTCAGTTGTCAATGATTTTCAGTTGCCAGTTTCCTGATTAAAATGCTATGACCAGCTTATAAAGACGTACGTTAAAGAAAAAAAGTTAAAAACACAAACTCGAGTATGAAGGTCTGACCGGAGCCAGAAAACAGAAACCGTCCAAGGTACTTGTCAAAACCCCTAAAAGTACTCTTAAGTACGTTTCTAAAGCCGTATGAGGTTGTGGTTACAATGTTGCTCGAGTCTGAATAAAGGGGGTAAGTTTCTAAAGAAACTGTGGTGCTGCGTCGGTGGGGGTAACAAGGTAATTTGGTAATATCAACTGAGTGGAAATTGTAAATTGGTCACCGTAAAGTTGTCTTCCCACTTTGAGAAAATTGCTTTTTTCTATTTTATCACATATAGCAGCTCAACCTAGAAATTGAGGACACCTCCGACGGGACTCAAACCCGCAATCTTCGGCTATGCTCCTTTCACGGGTCATTTCAGTTTGTGTCGCTGCATCGCAAAAAGAGGCTGGAATGGACTCCTCGTGATCAATTTCAATAAGAGTCCCTTCGTCAATTTCGGTAGAAGATCCCAAGTCGACTTTTCTTTTCTTGCTTGCTGTATTTGTAGTCGATTCCGTTCTGGACAAAATCCGTCGCTCCTTTTCCTTCTTGCTCCAAGGAAATATCGATGGAAGGTGAGTTCTGCTGAGCTTAGTACCTCCAGTCCAATGGGCAGAGCAAACGCGTGTGCTGTCGGACTCTATCTTTAAATTATCATTTCCTAGTAAACGGACATATTCTCTGCGAATACTTTCATCTTTTGGAATTCGATAAAATGTCAATCCGAAGGAGTTTCTGAAATAATTGGTGCACAAAGGCACACAGCAACTTACGTGCTTGGGCATAATTCAAGATGGCCGACTTGAGCGTCCCCCCAAACAATCCCATAAGCGCTTGCATGGCTCCAGGCTACCGCTCCAGGCTACCGCTCTTTTCCAAAGTGGGCTATAGGAGGCCGACGCGTTATCCACTACGCTACACAGGTCGCCGTATGCAAATTAGTTAAACTTTAAGATATTGTATTTACGTCAGTGGTAGATTATTTTCTAAACGGTCATTTTTGTTAAATGATTGGCTTATCGTCGTTAGTTATTACATTAACTGAATCTGCTGGTTCTGCGATAATGACGGCTCAACGAACTGTTATAAAAGATAGAATCATTGTGCGGTCTCTTCTGAGGACCAGAAATTGCCTTCGAGGATATTATTTCAACACACCGCTGCTTGTCATAAATTTTTGAAAATTGAAACGTTTCGCATTTACAACAAAAATAGTTAAAAACTTTTCTTAAATAATTAATTAACCCTTCTCCCACTTATAAACCATCATGGAATTTAGTTAATTAAACATCAGCGGAGAGTGAAAGCTGAGTTTTTCTCCAATTTCACTTATGTTTCACTCGATGGTAAGCTTACACGATCGTCTCATTTTTATTTGTTTGATATTTTTTGATATTTCAGTCAAGTATATTTATGGAGTTAACTACTATGGAATTTTTTTTATCTCAAAATCCGGATTTAGATTGACTGAAAGGAACGCAGCCTAAGTTTCAAATGATTCGAATAGCAGTTGTATTAATATAACTGAGAACGGATAAAGGTGTGAGGAAAGGGAATCCCTCAAAATCTCTATTTTACGCGCTTGCTAACAAAAGTTTTAGATCTGGAGGAGTCTTAAGAATGGTCAACTAGTCTCCACATTTCCAAAATAACAATTTGCAGTCATTTGAATATCTAAATAAACACTTAAAAATGGCTGGCTACCGTGATAACGACCATCATTCAAACTAACGAGGAAGATGTTTTTCTTCCACAACCGGAACTTGCTATGGATACACCTTTAGTAGACAGTAGGTTTCCAAGGCTAGACGCTTGAAGCGGTTTTTAAGATGTGAATGTGGAGTAGACTTGGAATGACGTTTCATGTATGTTAATTTTTATAATTTTCAACGAGGTTTTGGCAGAAGTTCAGGCGCAAACGGCCTTTGGTAAGCTCAAGCATTTTGAATAGCCAGCTTTCAAAACTTACGATAATGTATGTGATAAAACGAAACAATACCACAAACAATAACTCTTGCGCGGCCTTGAAGTCGTCGTTGTAGTTTTTCTTGGACACGGTCAAAAGTAATTGTTTTTTTCTTTTTTTTTTTCACATCAGAGCAAAAGAGGCAGTTTGGAATTCTCTGTAAACCTGTGTGTCAACAGAAACCGGACTTCACACACAACTGAAAACAACTCTCCACTCTACTCTGACGATGACCTCCGCTAAGTTGACGAAACATCAGTTACTGCTAACCAACCACAGCCATTCTCAGGGCTACTCTCATCTGGACTGCTCCCACCCGAAAGACTGCACTACAAGATCAAATGTTGCTCAGGGTACAAAACTATAACGTTCTTGATCACAAAGCTCAAAAAATATCAACGACTGGTAAAGAGCACACCGAATATCTTCTAGTACATTAGTACAACATGATGAAAGTGAGTAGGGGTATTAGCTCAAGTGGTAGAGGGCCTGCTTGGCATGCGGGAGGTACCGGGATCGATACTCGGATTCTCCATATAGTGGTGTGTTTTCTTTTTTAATTTACAATGGAATATTACAGTTGGTCACTACTACTGAGCTTATTGTAAAATAATGAAAAGAAACGTATGATGCACGATCCCTTCGCAGTAGAGAGCGCTATTTATGCAATAGCGAAAATCAGACCTGAAAAAAATCAGGCCTGTACGGGATTCGAACCACTGACCTCTGCGATACTAGTGCAGTGCTCTACCAATTCAGCTAACAAGCCAACTGGGAGCAGGCCGTTAAGTTGATTCGTAATAAACCCGTGATGATAAATCAGATACGATGAATATATGAAGTTCATATATTCATTAAGTTTCTTAATACCTACTTATATTGCAGTATGTTTTCCTCGTACATGCACTTCGAAATGGAGGATCAAGACCTTCTGATTATGTTGTGTGCTGTATTTGACTCTCAGTGTCACTATACACAGAAGAAAACTTCTCTTAGTTTTCTTTCTTCCTTAAGCTGTCCTGTCCCTCATTTTGGTCTCTGTAGTCATGTAGTGGTTACCACATCCGACTCACATTGGGATGTTCACGTACTCCAGCCTTGCATTTGGGTTTTCAGTAAAATGATTTTTTGACCTAAATAAATGTTTGTGATAAATTTTGAGGGATTTGGTCGAAAAGGAAAGATGCACCAATGATGAAACGATGCACCTCAGACACTATAATAATACCCGGCGAGTAGCTTTATTGGCTTCTTACCTAGCTGGATTATGATGTTTCCTTCCCTTTCATATCCGTTGCCACATTTCATTTTTCTCTCTTTTTTAAATCATGTATAAGGAATAGATCTGACACGAATAAAAGTACTTCTAACAAAAAAATGTTAAATGAAGGCATGTTAGGTCCGTTAGCTCAGTCGGCAGAGCGTGGTGCTGATAACGCCAAGGTCGTGAGTTCAAGCCTCACACGGACCAAACAAATCTAACTTTTTTTCCCATATCTATATGCTTCTTTTCCAACCTCTGTTTTTCTTACATCCTCTGAAACTACATCACAATGTTCTTCATCAATGGCACTTGGCTAACAAAAGTTCTCTTTCTGCATAGATGAATAATCTCAAAAATAGGTCGCAGGTGTTTTATACCTCTAACTATGCGTTTAATTTACACAGACGTGACGAAAATTAGAAGAAAACTAATTATGTACAAACACAATCTGTCAGAATCAATGAGATACTAATTTTTGAAGTTTTAAAGACTAAGCTGGAGTCAAACTTCCCAGAGGATACAGGTATAGGTCAGGGGCCAATTCGACCGCATCCAAACTGATAAGTATACCAGCCTTGTAATGTTGCCCACTAATTGAATAACTTCCTCGTTCTTATCAACCAGTGCGCTTGTACTATACCACGATAAACGACAACAACCTTAAATATCAAAGATTGCCTAAACTGAGAGTTTTGGATGGACAGTATTAGGAAGGCAGGTTAAGGCAACTTTAACGATTATATCTAGAAAACATCATTCGCTTTAAAACTGGGCAAAGGTAGCTCAAAGTGATCTTCTGACAACACACTTGATACCTGCTACTCATAAAAAGAAATTCACATATAAAAAAGTTCAACATTAGCATCAATATGGCCTGTTGGTGTAGTAGCATGATTCTCATTTAGGGTGCGAGGAGTCCCGGGTTCGACTCCCGGACAGGCTCCTTCTGTCTTGAAAAGAGTAGAGATTTTGAACCTTGATTCTCTTAGATAATCCCAAAGAAATTCACTTATCTATAGGAATTATCGGAACGTTAATATTTCTTGTGACTGAGTTGTGTTACGTACGTACGTTGTGTGACTGAGTTGTGTTATGTACAGACACCGCAATGTCCACAATAGTTGATGGGCGAAATAAAGGAAACCGTAAAGAGAACAGTTCCAATCAACAGTCATCAATTGCTGTCATGCGATTTTTTCGGTGGCCCATATCGAGGTTCACGTTTCTTATAATTTACATTAACATGTTTGGTTACTGTGAAACCTGCGTCAACTACGGCTGCACCATAGTGAGCAGACATCCTCTAGTGAGAGAATATCAGCTTATGTCCTAATATTGTCTTCCCGTACTCTAAGGAAAAAACTGCGACCTGGTGAGCGAAACAACAGTCAATCTTCAATAATAAAAACCCAAGAGAACAGCTGATGACAACAGATAACTGTAACTTTGACGAATTTCAAACAACGGCAATTTCTCCCCTATCCATTAATTGAACTATGTACCAACTATGTAACAAGAAACATAAATGTTGAGAGAACAAGCGAAATCGGTCGGTATAAAACGCAGACTGCAGACCGAGGGTAAAATGCAGACTGCAGACCAGGGGTAAAATGCAGACTGAGGGTAAAATAAAATATCAACAATAAAAAACAAGACTTGGGAGTGTTCCTACCTGTACCCGTAATTTTTTTTTTAAAAATCCCGAAAACTCAAACCAAAAGGCGTTTATTCGCCTTAGTCAAACTTATTATCAACATCGAGTTCTTGAACTCCCCATTTTCTTGAACCAAGTTTCCCCCAAGCGCCCAAACTAATCATAATATATTCTACGCATCTTACCTTTGTTTACGTGTCGGCCATTTTGAATTGTGCTTACGCGATTAGGTCTGGGACCGAGTAACTCTTTCAGCGTTTATATTCTTCATATGGCCTTGGGATTGTTCGGAAGACAAGGCAAGCAAAACACGACAGGACAACAACAAGGCAAGATAAAATTTTAGGTATCGAGCATAGTTTGTGAAAGACATTCAATCTTTGTACTCGACTTGAATGTATCAAGAGGTTTGTGAATTGATATTTGCTGAAAGGTGACACGGCTATCCAAACACGAAAAATTGTAACATTTCGACGTTCTCAAATAATTGTTACTATGACCATTTCGATAGAGGAGATGCCAAAACTCAACGTTTCTAGGGCCATGTGAGTTGAGGACCATGTGAGTTTACTGCGTGAAGCGGCCTAAGTGTGTTTTGTGAGTCCTGACGTGACATTATTTTACAGGTACGAACATTCTTTATTTCATCCTCATGACTCGTTTTTTATTATTAATATTTTATTTTACACTCAGTCTGCACTTTACCCCTGGTATGCAGTCTGCAGTCCGTATTTTATAAGTTAAAAAGAGAGAGAAAAGGGAAAGGGAACACCCTAATCCAAGAAAGCGACTGCCCAGCTATCGTTATAGTGTCTGAGGTACATCATTTCATCATTGTTCAACCGATGGCCGTCAATGAAGGAAAAACCGCGTACAATAAAAGGTGTTAAAGCATCTTTAAACTGGTAAATCAGTCTCCACTTTTCTATTTATATACTCACTTTATGGTCCTGTTCACTGATTTTTTCCTAAACTAACAGTTGAAAAAATATTTGATACCTAATTTGATAGTTGATATTTATAAAATGAATGGCTAACCTCTTTGATAAATCATTGATTCTTGTCATTGGCCACCCCACGCAACGTTATTCCCGCCGTTCGACTAAGTCACTAGCGAAAAGTTTACTTCGGAGGTTTAGCAATGTCATCAGGATGGGCTACAACAACTCAGAGAAAGCAATAAGGCTGAGTAAAACTTCAACGAGCTGCCGGGATATGAAGGCGCTCTCGAATATAGTGTTATTGATCGCCAAATGTAACAGGTGTAGATAACCGCTCTGACGAATCCAGCATGGGGAGTCAGTCTACAAGATTCTGGTAATGTGGTTTGCAGGTGTAACAGAAGGAAGCAAGGTATCGCTTGAAACTAATCAGAAATTATTGTTAGAGGTCTAACAATGAGGGAGTACGCCTCATTGTTAGACCGTCTTAGTCTTAACTTTATTAATTAATATTAATCTTAATATTAACTTGGATATTAACCTTGGATACTATCCTAACTCCAAGAAATGATGGCTTGTTGTTAAGCCGGAAAAGGAAGGCCACGCGAAGGAAATGTTTGCAGGGACTGGTATCAATTTCACCACCGAGGGACGCAAACACCTTGGCGCTGCACTGGGCTCTCGGTCTTATCTTGAGCAATATGTGGGTAGCAAGGTAGAAGAGTGGGTGAAAGAAGTGACGAGGTTGGCGGAGTTTGCAAGATCTCAGCCAGAAGCTAGTTACGCCGCATTCACATTTGGGCTCCGACAATGGTGGACGTACTTTATGAGAACACTGCCGGATATTGAAAACCTACTGCAGCCTTTAGAGCATGCAATCTCGGATGTACTTATACCGTCGCTTATAGAACGTAACTGTTCTGAGGAAGAGCGTAGTCTGGTAGCATTACCGGTGCGTATGGGAGGCCTTGGGCTCATTAATCCATCTGATACTGCAGATGCGGAGTATTCTGCGTCTGTTAGGGTAAGCGCTCCACTTGTAAGCAAAATAGAGGCGCAATCCTACGAGACCCCAGAAGAGGCCGAGGTACAACGACTAGTATACGTCACCCGGAAAGAAAAGGATGATAGACAAAGGATGATGCATTTCCTTTGTCAAGAGACTTAAAGTAAGATATAAACTACCTAAACAGCACATTATAATTTTATTATTCATAGCCATATAATTATGTAGCTTAGGTTAGTGATATTTTTCCTTAAAAGGAGAATTGTAACTTGCAACTGAAGATTTTTTTAAATTTTTTATACACTTTCATGTTGGATTCAATAAAGGTTATTTCTCGTCAAAATTTAAAATCTTAATATTAACTTAAACTCATTAAAGAAATACTCTCCTGGTCACTTTCAGACCTAAAATTCAACCATCAGCCGTCAAAGATCCAAATATTTAACCGTCAGCCGTCAAAATCGGAAAAAAGTAACCGTAAAGAAAAACCTATCGTGGTCTCCAATATAAGCTGGAACTACGAAACTCTCTCCTTTTATAAGCATAAACTAGTGGTGACTAACTGTAATATCCCAAAAACTATTAGACTAATAGCAAAAAAAGATACGAATTGCCAGATGGAGAATCCGGGTATCGATCCCGATACCTCCCGCATGCAAAGCGGGCGCTCTACCATTTGAGCTAATTCCCCTTACCACCATAAAGCCATGTCTGAAAAACATCGCGGATCCTACAATTTCAAATTTATGATACACTCATCTCCCATTCACAGATCACTAAGTCATATCATTTACTAAATAACATCAAAGACAAGGACAAACTGATCAACAAACAAGAGGAAGTTTACAAGATCAATTTCTCCAATATAGAACTTCCTATATTGCAGAGAATGGTATGAATCTAAACGCAAGACTGAACAGAAACGATCGACGAAAAATGGTGCATGACACCAATCAATCACATCGCTGAACATCATTCACTCACGCGATGCTTAGCTTACAGCACTTACTACTTTCAACGACTGGCGCTGGAAAGCAGGTTCTCTCATTATAACTTAGCACTGAGTCACTTAAACAGACCGAAAGAAAGCCAACTGTGTTTGTAGCACAAGAAACTCTCTTTTCTTTTTTTGACATATCTTCTGCCGCTTTTTGCGTTTCCATCGCCTACATTGTCCAGGAATTACGAAAGTAGCTCTAATTTAATTGTTTTCATGCGCGAGATCAAAGTGGGCAATCCCGAGGGGGCAAGATGGGCCCATCTTGCCCTTCTTTAGCGGCTCTCGAAGTAAACAAGTCGCTCTTGATTCTTAATAAAGCGAAATCGTTTTGCAATATAATCAATCCTTTATTAACCAAGCTTGTTCGGTCAAGATGGCTGGATATTAGCCTCATTCTTTTTTGCATTTTTATGGACCTGTATTTCGTCTCGGTCCATAAAAATGCAAAAAAAAAGAACGCGGCCAATATCCAGCCATCTTGACCTCACGCTTGGTTAATAACACATATATACTACATTTGCAACATACTCATGAATATGCTGGCGAAACTCCCAATGAGGAGTTTTATGATTAAAGCCATTTACGGTTTTTGGAACACTTCACATGATCTAAATGTCTTCAGTTGTGATCCTTTCGAACGACGGGAATGGCTCAAATGTTCAAAGACAAGTCATCGAATGAATGACTGAATAAATGAATAGCTTTATTTAAAGAGGGAGACGCAATAACCTATTAAAGTTGTCTGATCAACGAACCCAAAAAATTAAATTAAAAGACAAAATAAACTAATAAATATATAAGAAATACGTGTATACATATAGATACAATGAATCTATGAAGTTCATATATTTTGAACTGCGGTTGTAGATACGTAGCGCTCTCTACTGCGAGGATCGTGCATCATACGTATATACATATACTAACTTTTTTGTTAATACGAAACGTTTCAATATATAAAACAGCAGTGTGTTGAAGTAAAATGACAAAGGCAATCTATTGGTCGTCAGAGTAAGAGACCGCACCGTGGTCTAATGTTCTCACAGTTCGTTGAGCCGGTGCTATTACAGCACCAGCAGATTAATATTATAACAAATGATAATGAACCAGTCGCTAAACAGAAATGACCGTATAGAAAATGATAATCCACTACCGACCGAGAAAATCATTTTTAAACTCTGTGTCTTTACATACAGTGGCCTCTGTAACGTAATGGATACCACAGACTCTACCTGTGAATGGAGCGTAGTTGAAGATTTCGGGCTTCGAGTCCCGTCGGAGGTATTGGATTATACACCTTTTTTTTACTTTTAGTTTGAGCTGCCATCTATGATAGAATGATAAAGAGCAATTTTCTCAAGGCAGAAACAAAACCATAGCAAAGTAGAGAAAACTCGAGTACCATTGTAACCAAGACGTCATGTGGCTTTACGTACGTTTAGAGGTGGCTCACAATGGACGGTATTTTTTTCTGGCTCCGGTCAGACCTTTATATTCGAGTTAGTGTTTTTAAAGTGCCCATAATGTCAAAAAATTTTTTTCGCTCATCTAATTCTACATTTCACCAAATGAACTTCTGCGAAAAAAATTTTCGATTTGCATAAAACGCAATTTTTTATAGTTTTTCTAAACACATTCAAATTTTCCGCCATTTTGGTCCACCATTCGCACCAGTCTTCCTTGGTGTAAAGTGAGTCGTGACGTAGGTTCAGAAACACGTGATTTTGGGTTGTGACTTATCTGACTTGAAAACAAGTGGGAATTTGCTTCAGAGTGGTCACCATATCGTAAGCTCACAATATCGTAAACGACCCGCACTCGACCAGTGTATTTATATGCATTTTAAGGTCAAGTGTGGTTCCTTAACCTACGTCACAGACATCAGTCACGTGGTCATTTTGAGCACGTTATTCTTGTGATCAGCGGCAGGGGTCGACCGCAAGAAAATAGAATTTTCAACCTTTGTAAAAATTCGTAAAAAAATCGCGTTTTATCCAAATCGAAAAAAGTTTTCACCGAAGTTCATTAGATGAAATGTAGGATTAGATGAGCGAAAAACATTTTTTGACCTTATGGGCACTTTAACTTTTTTCTTTAACTTGGGTCTTATTACGAACTGATGAGTTTTTTTCAAGCCTTTGATGGAGAATGAATAAGGTTAAGATATTAAAAACAAGTGCATTATCATCAGCGCACTCTTGAAGCCGCTCTTATTTTTCATATAGCAGAATATGAATGATACTAGGGATGTATTCAGTGTACGGCCCACGCCACCCAAAAAAACATCGCTGCAATCCTTTTTTATTGAACCTTATTCTCCGTCAGTGTCGTCAAAGGCTTCTTAACAATAGCTCATAGTAGGACTTGCTGCGAGTTTTAGTGTCATGCAAAAGGCCTCGCAGTAAAATAACACAGCTGATACTTTCCTCTTACCTCTTAGCCGATTAGTACAAAGGATTCAGCTATCATTGATCAAGGATTTTCAGTTGCCAGATTCGTTTTTGAAATGCCAGAACCAGCTGATAAAGATAAACATGAGGTGATTACAGATAAGCTCGTAATAAGACCTACGTTAAAGAAAAATGTTGAAAACACTAACTCGAATATCATGGCCTGACCGGAGCCAGAAAACAGAAACCGTCCATTGTGAACCACATCTAAACGTACTTTAAGTACGTGTATAAAGTCATATGAGGTTGTGATTACAATCTTCCTCAAGTCTTCTTAACTTTGATATAGTTTTCTTCCTGCTTTGAGAAAACTGCCTTTTGTAATTTTATCATAATGGCGGCTCAACCTAGAAATTAAGGAGATATTACAACACCTCCGACGGGACTCGAACCCGCAATCTTCGGCTACGCTCCTTTTGTAGGCGTTGGCCGGTGGAATAGGAGGCCCACGCGTTTACCATTACGCTACAGAGGCCGCTGTATGCTAATGTAAGACTTTAGAATATTATATTTATGTCAGTGGAGGATTATTATTTTATAAACAGTTATTTCTGTTTAGTGATTTGTTCGTTATCATTTGTTATTAGATTAACCTGCTGGTGCTGCAATAGTACCGGCTGAACAGACTGTTATAAAACATTGGATCACGTTGCAGTTTCTTAGCTTCTGAAATGAAATTGCTTTTGTCATTTTATTTCAACACACCGCTGCCTATCATATATTTTTGCAAATTGAAACGTTTCGTATTTACAACAAAACTAGTTAAAAACTTTTTTGAAATAACTAATTAAGCCTTCTCCTTATAATAAACCCTAATTAGTTAATTCAACATCAGCGGAGAGTGAAAGCTGAGTTTTTCTCCAACTTCACTTATGTCACACTCAATAATACGCTTACACGATCGTTTCATTTTCATTTGTTTGATACTTTTTAATATTTCAGTCGAATATACATGTAAAACTAACTTCTATGGAATATTTTATCTCAAAATCCGGATTAAGACTCATTAAAAGTAACGCAGCCTAAATTTCAAATGATTCGAATAGTAATTACATTAGCATCACGGAGAATGGATGAGGGCGTGAGGAAAGGAAATCCCTCAAAATCTCTATTTTACTTGCTTGCTAAGAAACGTTTTAGATTGTCATTTTCATTGATTTTGGCCTATAGAAATAACAATTTGTAATCATTTGGATATCTAAATCAACACTTAAAATGGCTGGCAACCACGATCACTTGCTTTTCTTCATTTGTGCTATTCTCACCGTTCGAAAAGATCACAACTGAGAACACATTTCGATCATATTCAATGTCCGAAAGAACGGTAATAGCTTTTATCATAAAATTTCTCACTTGGAGTTTCCGCCAGCATCTTCATGAGTCCGTCGAGATCAACGACGTTTTTTTGTTTTTATCCAGCCTCTGAGACTTAAAAGTTATTATATGGTGTATATAATTTTCTTCGTTGCCATGTTCCCACCAATAACGTAGCTCCATTTTCTGCCTTTAAAAGCACACACAACCCACAATTCCTCTATTCGCTCTGACGAAAGGCTAACGCTTGAAACGTCAGCTTTTGTAATCGTTACGGTGGCCAATTTACCATTTCAACTTTGTTGATATATCCAAATTATTTCGTTACCTCGACCGACGCAACCCAAAACAGTTTCTTTAGAAACTATCAGCCTTTATTCATATTATATGGTGTAGCCTGACAACTCCATAAACTCCGTCAGTCGGCAAAGTGAATTTCGGACCAAAAGAGGAGATTTTTTTCTTCCATGAAAGGAATATGCTATGGATACACCGTTAGTAGACGGTAGGTTTCCATGGGCTAGACGCTTGAAGTGTTTTCTAAGAAATCGAGAGGCTGAACTCTTTGGATAGTCAGTTCCTGAGCTGGGAAAAATCGCCGTTCGTAAGTTTGTGATACGTTTGGAATGACGTGACATGTATGTTGATTTTACAGTTTTCAATAAGGTTTTGGTATGCAATTAACAATGGCAGAAAGTCAGGCGCAAACAGCGTTTGGAAAGCTCAAGCCTTTTGAATAGCCAGCTTTTAAAACTCGCGTAGATATGTGATGAAACGAAACAATAGCACAAACAATAACTTTTTTGCCGCCTTCGTTTTGCCAGCTCCGCCCTGACTGGTCAATGAGCTAGAGTAATATTCCCTGAGGAGGAGGGTACACAATCTCCACCAATAAAGATCATATGGCGTACGCGCGCTTCGTCGCTAATGTTACAGATCTATTAGGAAGGACTGTTGTCTTTTACAGTAAATGACACTTCGACAACCTTAACAAAAGTAAAATAAACAGAGCCGAGTGGAGAGTTTTTTCTTGTTATCGAAGGCTGAAAGACTCTGATAGCATAAGTTGGTTGTGATAGTGTTCGTTGTCTAAATGTCGTGGAAACGTAGTTTGTGTGGTGTCGGTCATTGATGACGTCTGTTTAGGTGAGTCTGTGCTAAGCTAGGGAACCAGCCTTCCAGTTTTTTTCCAGTCATTGAAAGTAGTTAGTACTGTAGGCTTAGAATTGGGTGAGTCGCTTATCAGCAATGTGATTGTTGACATTATGCCCCACTTCTCGTTGATCGTTTCTTTTCGGTCAGTCTTCGCTTCAGATTCACACCATTCTCTCTGATGCAGAAAGTTCTACAGTCGGAGTAATCGATCTTGTAAATTTCTCGTTATCTTTGATCAGTTTGTCCCTGTCTTTGAAGTTAGTTGGTAAATTTAATGATATGGTGATCTATGTGGAATTCATGATATTTTTCAGACATGCTCTGGTGTACAGTATATAGTCACTGAAGTCGCAAGCGTCGTGCTATCGTTTGTTTCAGCAGTTGCAGTGGGCGTTAGGTGTTATGGCGAATGAAGTCATCGTTGCAGTTATTCTTGGAGACAGTCGAAGTAATTGTTTCGGTCGAACAGGCTGCCGGTCGTGCTGCAAAGTAGTTGCATACTTCCCACGGGTTGTAGGAGGACTCGCAGAGTAATTTGTCAGTATGGGTCGGTTTCCGGCTGTCAATTTTGTTTTATAGTAAACTCTCATTACAGCAAAAGAGGCAACCTGGAATTCTCTGTAAACCTTTGTGTCAACATAAATCGGACTTACAACACTCAACTGACAACAACTACTCTGACGATGACTTCCGCTAAGGTTGACCAAACGTCTGTTACTACTAACCAACCACAGCCATTCTCAGGACTACTCTCATCCGGATACTGGACTGCTCCCACCCGAAAGACTGGACTACAAGATCAAATGTTGCTCAGGGTACAAAATTATAACGTTACAAAGGTCAAAAAAATATCAATAACACACATACATACGTTTATTGCAACTCCCAAGCTGGGTTTTTCAGTTACAAAGCCTACATTAAATTATTGTAATTATAGTAACATTATATCAGCCTAAAAATTTATATAAGTAAATCTAAAGCTAATATGATATAAATACAAAAGGCCAGTAAACGTTAAAAACACTAAGGAACTAATACAAAAATTAGACAAGAATAGAAGATTGAAACGATTCATCTGTGCGCAACATTTCCACTAAGGAGCGCATTCAGTAGGCGGAGCTTAAGGGCATTTACATTCTCAGCTGCTTGTAAGTCTTTTGGGAGGTTATTCCACAATTCGCATCCGCGATAAGTGAATGCACGTTGCCCAGAGAACAGGCGGCATCGTGGGTTGTGGAGCAGATTACATGATCTTGTTACCCTACTATGAATACGAGATCGTGGGACAAACGTGTTAGCCAGATATTCAGGAACTAAATTATTTACACATTTAAATAACATTACAGCATCGTTGAAATAAAGTCTCTCCTTAACAGTGAGCCAATTAAGAGATTTTATGCCTTGCGAGATGTGGTCAAACTTCTTAAGACCTAATACAATACGGGAAGCGAAGTTTTGCACTGGCTGAAGCTTCTTTATATTTCTTTGACATGTGTTGGCCCATACAGTTGAACAATGATACATTGCACTAAAAATAAAAGCGTTCATCAAAAGTAAGAGAGTTTTTTAAAGCACAGACAATATGTTATATCACACTAGTAAAACTAATGTTAATCGAGTTGGGGAATTAGCTCAAATGGTAGAGCGCCCGCTTAGCATGCGGGAGGTACCGGGATCGACACCCGGATTCTCCATATAGTGGTGGGCTTCTTTTTGGAAATTCATAATGGAATAATACAGTAAGTCACCACTACTGAGCTTATTGTTCAAAATTGAAAAGAAAGTTTCTTATTAACTACTTATATTGCAATATGTTTTCCTCGTATATGCACTTCGAAAAGGAGGATCAAGACCTTTTGATTATGTCGGGTGCTGTATTTGACTCTCAGTGTCAACATACACCAAAAAAAAATTTCTTGGAGTTTTCTTTCTTCCTTAAGCTATCCTGTCCCTCATTTTGGTCTCTGTAGTCATGTAGTGGTACCTATATCCGACCCACATTCGGATGTTCACATACTCGAGCCTTGCAAGAAACATTTAAGTTCTCAGTAAAATTATTTTTTGAACTAAATAAAAATAGAAAAGGAAAGATGCGTTAATGATGAAACGATGCACCTCAGATACTATAAGAATAGCTGGCGAGTAGCTTTCTTGGCTTCTTACTTCCCTGGATTATGGTGTTTCCTTCCCTTTGATATCTGTTGCCACATTTCATTTTTCTCTCTTTTTTAAATCATTTATAAGGAATAGATCTGACAGGAATAAGAGTAATGCTAATAAAAATTTTGAATAGAGGCATGTCAGGTCCGTTAGCTCAGTCGGCAGAGCGTGGTGCTGATAACGCCACGGTCGTGAGTTCAAGCCTCACACGGACCAAAAAAACGTTACTTTATTTTCACATCTCTATATGCTTCTTTCCAAACGTTTGTTTTTCTTAAGCCCCGGCCAAACGAGAACTGCTGCGCCTCGCAACAAGACGCAACATTGTTGGGTCACCCAACATTTTCTCGTTTGGCCACCCTGTTGCGAGTTGTTGCGACGTGTTGGCACTTGTTAGATAAAATTTGACGATGGTCAAACTTTCTTCGCAACAAGAGCCAACATTTCCTTTGTTCGTGTCCACAATGCGTGAAATTTTCTCGTTTGGCCAAGTCAACGCAACATTTTGCGCTAACGCATGTGTATCGCACACTCAAAATTCATGCCCAAAATGCGGATTCACGAAAATGTTGCGTGTTCTTGGATATCGTTTGGCCACCCTCTTCCATGATAACATGTTGGGCGACTCAACAATGTTGCGTCTTGTTGCGTGGCGCAACATTTCTCGTTTGGCCGGGGCTTTACATCCTCTGAAACTACATCACAGTGTACTTCATCAGTGAAACTTGGCTAACAAAAACTCTCTTTCTGCATAGAGGAATAATCTCAAAAATAAATGAATAAAGGCTGAAAGTTTCTAAAGAAACTGCGGTGCTGCGTCGATGGGGGTAACACGGTAATTTGGTTGTATCAACTAAGTTAAAATTCGTATGATGCACGATCCTCGCAGTAGATACTCAGAGTGTCCTCTCCTGGGTGCAGTCTCATCTACTGCGAGGATCGTGCATCATACGTATCTAATACCGAAGTTCAAATTATATGAACTTCATATATTTTCATTGTATCTAAGTTAAAATTGTAAATTGGCCACCGTAACGAATAAAAAAGCAGACGTTTCGAGCGTTAGCCCTTCGTCAGAGCGAATGGAGGAATTTTTTTGTGTGTTTGAGGCGGACGGCCAGGCTTCCGTGAGGGTGGTGCAATGCCTGCCGACCACACGTCTGATCCAACCCGAGGCGGGGTGCAAGGCCTACGATCTGTGTCCACCACAAACTGAGGGTCACCAGACACCAACTTCGTTGGGCAATCGAACCCCACCTCATAAACACAAACATTAAAAATGACACACTGACATGGGCTACAAGACATAACAGGACGAATGAAAAGGTCTCTGCGCAGTACACCAACTAAGAAGACCCAGCACAAGGGACACAGAACGGATACCAGAGCCCCTGTGCAGTGCACCAATAAAGGAGACCGCAGACAAGGGGTTACGAGACGGAAACGGAGAACATGAAGGAGCCACTGTGCAGTACACCAGTTAAGGAGACCCAGCACAAGAGGCTTAGACACACTCACTCAAGCTACGGAGAGTGGGGTAAAGCAATTAGATAGAAAAGACCAGAGAGCGGTTCACAACAGAAGCTATGGTTCCACGGGCGCCCCACTGCCGGTGAAAAAAGAGACGGCGTCTGTCTGACTTGAACCTTTTGAACAAGATGGGGAGATAAAATTTCAGACGTGCTTCGATGGAGGCGATAACCGCCACAGCGCCAGGAAGAGTGTTACGAAAACGAGAATTATTACGGGATTGCCAGATACAAAACTTAGAAACGTTGAGTGTGTAGACGAAGATGTGCGAAATGACAACAGGCTCATCAGAGCGAAAACCAAAAAGTAGGTGACGAGGAAAAAGAACAGGACACATGGGAGAGTAACAGAACATGAGAGACTGCACCCAGGAGAGGACACTCTGAGCAAGTGCACAGGAAAAGAACAAGTGCTCGAGTGATTCTACCGGGACGCCACAAAAACACGGTAAAGGGACAGCCAGACCAAATGAAGAAAGACGCTGGGCGGTGTAAAGGACGCCGTACGCTATTTTCCAGTTCAGATCGATGACTTTGTGACAAGCGACAGGGAGCGCCATGTTGAAGGCCAGTTCAGACAGGGATACAAATCTCGAAATGTTTGAATGCAATGCGGTGGAGTCGCGTTCTCGGACAGAAGGTAGAGATATCTAGTCTTAGTAGATGTCTCTGCAACCGGAGCACGGGTGAGGGAAGACCTGATGACCAAAGAATTCTTTGACGGGGCAAAGGAGCCGTTAAGCTCACGCCAAGCCAAGACTAAGGACTGATAAAAGGGCGGGAAGGCTCGGTGGTCAAAAGAGAAAGGGCGGGAGAAAACAACTGAGGGGGGAACACCAAAGGACGAGAGAAACCAAAAAGACAAAAAAGAAGACCAACTAGATGGGGAGGAGGCGAACCTCCTAACCCATTGACTAAGAAGAGCCCATTCTTTGTATTTGACATTGACAACTGAGAAGCCACCAAGAAGAGGAGGCTGCGACACAGAGGAGCGCGAAACGCGTTCGCGCTTACCGGACCAAAACAAAGAGAAAACCGAAAGAGAGAGTTCTTTCTCCACCCAGGCTGGCATGTGGACAAGGGAAGCCACATACGAGACCCGGGAGAGGGCGAGGGCATTGACCACCAAAGCCTTGCCGGTAAAACACAGGAAGCGAGAACGCCAGGATTGGAGAACACGACTCACCGCATTAATGCGTGGGCGCCAGTTCTCTTCGTCTAGGTTTCCAGGGCCGATGAAGATGTCGAGGATCTTGAGGCTTGATGCTGACCAGTCAAATGGGACGGGGGCTCAGAACGGCCACGCCACCCGCCCAACCAAAGACCCTTGGACTTTGCGATGTTAAGCTTCGAACCAGACGCCTTTTCGAACAGAGTATAAATCTCAAGAGCGGCCCTGATGGCATCGTCAGATGTCAAAATTAACGAAGTGTCATCAGCGTATTGAGATATGGGAGACACGGGGGGACAACCCGGGAGATTCAAGCGACAGATACGGGGATAAGCGCGGATGTTACAGGCCAAAACCTCCGAGACCAGAACATATAAGAGGGGTGACAGTGGACACCCCTTCCTAACACCGCGAGAAAGATTAAAGAAGAATGTTAGATAGCCGTTGACATTGACTGTGCTCTGAACTCAATTATAAAAAAGGTCGACCCAGGAAATAAAAGAGGGGCCGAAGCCCATAGCCAGCAAGGTAGATCGCATGAAACCCCAATCGACTCTGTCAAAGGCCTTCTCTTGATCAAGAGAAAGCACCGCAATAGGGGTCTCAGAGGACTCTGCGTAAGTGACGACATCTCTGAGAAGTGCAACGTTTTCACCAATATATCGACCAGGTACACCACATGTTTGGTCACGCTTGACACCTAGATGGATGACATCAAGAAGGCATCCGGCGATGGTCCGCGAAGCTAGCTTATAATCCACATTCAGCAGAGATATGGGTTTCCAGTTACGAGGATCCAAGCGATTCCCTTTCTTGAAAGCAAGTGTGATGACTCCTCTGCGCTGAGAGAGGGAAAGACAACCAGAAAAAAAGCAAGAGTTGAGGACAGTGACGAGATCAGGACCGATGACATCCCAAAACTTCAGGTAGAACTCCATAGGGAGTCCATCTAAACCAGGAGCTTTTCCGCGAGCCATGCCTTTGAGGGCTTTAAGCACCTCAGATGGCGTGAGGGAGCCCTCGCAATGGCTGGCCTGATCTCGCGGGAGAGTGGCGGTGAGATTACGGAGAAGTGAGGATTGAACAAGGGGATCAGTAGGAGAGGCAGTGAAGATACAAGAATAGAAAGAGCGTAGAGAAGCACATAAAGCCGAGGGAGAGGAGACAATAGAGCCATCAGGGTCTCTCAGCGCAGAGATGAGACTATCGGCGGAGCGCCTTTTCTCCAGACGGAAAAAATATGCTAAGGAGGATTCATCCTCCTCCACCCATCCTTGAACGGACTTGTTCGCCTTTAGCAGCTAAAGAATCGAGTGAAGCCAGTTGCGAGAGGGCCGACTGGAGGGGGCCCACACAAGAGGTAACACCGGCATCCCCCTTGTTCTGGAGATGCTGGATTAGATTCACCAACGTATCTCTATTAGCCGAGGAAGCTAAGGACTTCCGGCAGCAGTAGCGTATCGTGAGCCCTTTGATACGACTTTTACCCTCATCCCACCATTTCCCAAGTGTGGGGAAGCGGGGGATGGAAAGACGCCAGACAAGCCAAGTATCACTCACGAGCTATACATATTCAGGGTCGTCCAAGATGGAGGTATTGAGTTTGCAGTAGCCAGGACCATGAGGGGTGACATCAGGGATAGAGGTAGAGCGCAAAACACCACGATGATCAGAAAAGGGCAACAATAGACAGAACAAGAGGCAACAGAGGGAACCCACGAAAACGGAACACCAAAAAGGTCAATACGAGAGGTAAGACTGCCATCCCACCTGGTCCAGGTGAAGCCTGGGGAAGAGGGATACAAGTACCTCCAGATGTCGGTCACACAGCACGATTGGAAAAGGTGACTAAGCGCCGAGGAGCTCTCACGGGATGTGCTGGCGGGGTCAGAACCGCCAGGGTCGAGAGACCTGTCAAAGACCGTGTTGAAGTCGCCAGCCAGAATAGTTGGGATCGAGGGATCGATCTTGGTATGAAGGCTATCAAAGAAATTGTCACGTGCAGGGTTGCGGTTAGGGGCGTATAGGCACACAACACGGAACACTTAACCAAGGAAGGAAAACTCGCAGTGAAGATAACGACCAGCATTGTCACACCAAGAATTATTTAAAGACAAAGAAGGACGAAAAAGAACTACACAACCACAGGGGAATGGACAAAACCAGGAGAAGCTACAGCATTAAAACCAGAGGAAGAGAACCAGGAAGAACATTCAGACACAGAGGAAACATGGGTCTCCTGGAGACAGACAACGTCTGCACTCACAGGTAAGTTCCGCAACCACTGCACAAGACTATCTCGCTTAGACCGGTCTCTGATACTGTTGGCGTTTAAAGTGATGACGGACAAAGTCATGAGGAGAAAGTGAATGACCCTCATGAAAGCCAGGGCTGGGTTTATAAGTAGAAAGCGGAGATACGCCATTGGTGGGAACATGGCGACGAGAAAAACAGGAATAAATTAGTGGAATTAAAAGCGTTCGTTACCTGTGGGATTAAGAGTGCCGATTTGAAAGATAAATTTTTGTTCAAGAGTTTTGCGGTTTTCCGTGTTGCCTAAATGTAAGGAAAGATCGCAGATTGCCATATGTTGTTTAGAATGATTAGGTAAATTAAAGTGTCTAGCGACTGGTTTTGATGCGTCCTTGTCAATCCTTTCTACGTCGCGAAAGTGTTCTCGGAAGCGGTCACTCAGTCGTCTTCCCCGTTTCACCGATGTACAACTTTTTGCAATATGTGCAAGTTATGCAATAGATTACGTTGGCGGAGGTGCACGTGAAGTGATCGGTGATCTTAATGGATCGCTTGGGTCCCGATATTTTCTCAGGGTTGTGAATGAAAGGACGAGTTTTGCATCGTGCGCGAGCGCAATTAAAAGTGCCGGGTTGGTCATTCGTTTGGAATGAACTTCTGACCAAAAAATTGCCTCTCTTTTTGTCGCGTTTGAATGAAATAAGTAGAGGTTGCGAAAGGATAGTGCCGGTCTCTGGATCGTTTTAAGGAATTTAAAGTCTTTAAGAATAATGCATGGATCTAGCTGAGTGGTTGTGTGGGTGAAACGTGAGAGTGAATGTCCATCGTCAGTGATAAGAACCCAAGAGAACAGCTAATGACAACAGATACTTGTAACTTTTACGAATTTCAAACAACGGCAATTTATCCCTATCCATTAATTGAACGATTTAGTTATAAGCAAGAAACATAAATGTTGACAAAGCGAAATACTTGAATGTACCTCTAACTTCCTCCAAAACACTGACAGTACACTCCATCTACAAGAAAAATTCCAAAAAGGTGTTTGTTCTCCAAATGAAAGAGCTTCTCTGAGAGAATTTAAGCGAGGCATCTAGGTGAAATAATATAAGAGATCAGAAAAGGCTCGCGATGGATATTTACCTCGCCGCTTCGAATTAGCGAATCGGTAAATATTCACCACCAGCCACCTTTAGTTCGATGAATTGTCGTTTATTATCACAGGGAGGAGAAATAATTGACAAGAGGGGATCCGAGTTTGTAGGAAGCTTGACTTGTGCAATATTATATAAGATATGTCTACTCCTCCAATCACAACCACGAAAAAATAACAGCGAAAACAAAATTAGTATTGTTTCTGGCAGGGCTCCAACCTGCGACTTTCCGCGTGTTAGGCGGACGTGATAACCACTACACCACAGAAACCTTCCCTATTAATCAGGCATTAATTGCTTGCCTAATAGAAATTAACGCATCAACCAAGATGCCTCGCTTAAATTCTCTCAGAGAAGCTATTGCATCTGGAGAACAAACACTTTTTTTGCACTTTTTCTCTCAGATGGAGTGTTCTGCTTTGGAGCAAGTTAAAGCTGATATTCATGTATTTCGCTTTTATGTTTCCTGCTTCTTACTACATCGTTCAATTAATAGATAGGGGAGAAATTGCCGTTGTTTGAAATTCGCCAGTTACAATTCTGTGTTGTCATCAATTGTTCTCTGGGGTTTTTATCATTGACGATTGACTGTTGCTTCGCTCCCAAGGTCGCAGTTTTTTCCTTAGAGTATGGCAAGACAATATAAGGACAAGCTGATATTCTCTCAATAGAGGATGTCTGCTCACTGTGATGCAGCCGTAGTTGATGCAGGTTTCACAGTAACCAAACATGTTAATGCAAATTATGAGGAACACGAACGTTGATATGGGCCACCGGAAAAATCGTATGACAGCAATTGATGACTGTTGATTGGAACTGCTGTCTTTATGTTTGACTTTTTTTCGCCCATCAACCATATAGCGCATTGTGGACATTGCGGTATAGATAACTGAACTTCTTTGGTATTATCTAAAAGAATCAAGGTTAGGGTTAGCGAGAATCATGCCACTAGACCAACATGCCACATTTATAATAATGTTAAACTTTACATGTGAATTTCTTTTTATGAGTAGCAGGTATCAAGCGTGTTGTCAGATGATCACTTTGAGCGACCTTTGCCCATCTTTAAAGGAAGTGATGTTTTCTGGATATAATCGTTAAAGTTGCCTGAACCTGCCCTCTTACTACTGTCCCTCTAAAAACTCTCAGTTTAGGCAATCTTTGATATTGAAGGTTGTTGTTGTCGTTTATCGTGGTATAGTACAAGTGCACTGGTTCATAAGAATCAAGAAGTTTGGATGCCGATGAATTGGCCACTGACCTATCCTTGTATCCTCTGGGAAGTTTGACTCCAGGTTAGGCTTTAAAACTTCGAAAATTAATATTTAATTAATTCTAATTAATTAAATACTAATACAGGTTGTGTATGTACATTATTATTTTTTCAAATTTTCTTCCCGTCTGTGTAAATTAAACGCATATTTAGAGGTATAAAACATCTCCGACCTATTTTTGAGATTTTTAATCCGTGCAGAAAGAGAATTTCTGTTAGCCAAGTTTCACTGATGAAGTACATTACGATGTAAATTCAGAGGCTGTAAGGAAAATAAAGATTTGAAAAAGAAGCATATATAGATGTGAAATAAAAACTTGAGTTTATTTGGTCCGTGTGAGGCTTGAACTCACGACCTTGGCGTTATCAGCACCACACTCTGCCGAATGAGCTAACGGACCTGACATGCTTTTATTCAAATTTTTTATTAGCATTACTCTTATTCCTGTCAGATCTATTCCTTATAAATGAATTAAAAAAGAGAGAAAAATGAAACGTGGCAATGCATATGAAAGGGCAGGTAGTACCGTCATCCAGGGAGGTAAATAGCCAAGAAAGCTACTGGCCAGCTATTTTTATAGCGTCTGAGGTCTATCGTTTCATCATTAACGCATCATTCCTTTTCGACCATTTCCCTAAAAATTGATCACAAACATTTATTTAGGTTAAAAAATGATTTTACTAAGAACCCAAATGTTCCTGGCAAGGCTGGAGTATGTGAACATCCGAATTTGAGTCGGATGCGGTTACCACTACATGACTACAGAGACCAAAATGAGGGACAGGACAGCTTAAGGAAGAAAGAAAATTAAGAGAAGTTTTCTTTTGTGTATGATGACACTGAGAGTCAGATACAGCACCTGACATAATCAGAAGGTCTTGATCCTCCTTTTCGAAGTACATATACGAGGAAAACATATTGCAATATATGTAAGTAATACGAAACTTTCCTTTCATCACTGAATAATAGTAGTAGTGACCAACTGAAATATTGCATTGTAAATTTAAAAAAAAACATTCCAAAAGATTGAGAATCCGGGTATCGATCCCGGTACCTCCCCCATGCTAAGCGGGCGCTCTACCATCTGAGCTAATTCCCCTGCTCACTTTCATTTTGTTGTATTAGTGTCGTAGATGATATTCTGTGTGCCCTTTACCAGTCATTGATATTTTTTTGGCTTTGTGATCAATAACGTTATAGTTTTGTACCCTGAGCAACATTTGATCTCGTAATCCAGTCTTTCGGGTGGGAGCAGTCCAGTATCCGGATGAAAGTAGTCCTGAGAATGGCTGTGGTTGGTTAGTAGTAACTGGCGTTTCGTCAACTTAGCGGAGGTCATCGGCAGAGTAGAGTGGAGAGTTGTTGTCAGTTGTGTGTTAAGTCCGGTTCATGCTGACACACAGATTTACAGAGAATTTGAGACTGCTTCTTTTGCTCTGATGTGAAAATAATAATTACTTTGACCGTGTCTAAGAAAAACTACAACGAAGACTTCAAGGCCGCGCAAGAGCCATTGTTTGTGGTATTGTTTTGTTTTATCACAGACATCTAAGTGAGTTTTGAAAGCTGGCTATTCAAAATACTTGAGCTTACCAAAGGTCGTTTGCGCCTGAACTTCTGCCAAAGACGATTGCATGCCGAAACCTTGTTAAAAATTGTAACATTAACCTACATGAAACGTCATTCCAAGTCTAGTCCAAATTTACGAACGGAGAATTTTCCCATCTCAGGATCTTATCATCTAAAGACGTCAGCCACTCGATTTCTTAGAAAACACCTCAAACGTCTAGCCCTTGGAAACCTACCGTCTACTAAAGGTGTATCCATAGCATATTCCGTCTATGGAAGAAAAACATCTCCCTCGTTGGTTTGCATGATGGTCGTTATCACGGTAGCCAGCCGTTTTAAGTGTTTATTTAGATATTCAGATGTCTGCAAATTGTCGGTGCTATAGGCGAAAATCAGTGAAAATGACGATAAACTGAATATTTTGGAAATGTGGAGACTAGTTGACCATTCTCAAGACTCCCCCAGATGTAAAACCTTTGTTAGCAAGCGGGTAAAATAGATATTTTGAGGGATTCCCTTTCCTCACACCTTTATCCGTTCTCAGTTATTTTAATGCAACTGCTATTCGAATCATTTGAAATTTAGGCTGCGTTCCTATTAGTCAATCTGAATCCGGAGTTTGTGATAAAAAATTCCATAGTAGTTAACTCCATAAATATATATATATATATATATATATATTCCCTTAGCTCCGGTTGGAGCATAGGCCATTAACCACTTCCGTCCTCCATCGGGTTCTGTCCTGGGCAAATCTTCCTAAAGTGGCCCAAGTGTGGCCCCAGTTTCTCATTTGGGACTCTACACCTCTTCTCCAGGAGTTCCTGGGACGACCCCTCTTTCTCTTGCCCTGAGGGTTCCAACGTAGTGCCTGCCGGGTGATGTTGTTAGCCGGTTTCCTTAGGATGTGACCTATCCATCTCCACTTTCTCTTTGAGATCTGAGTTATGATTGGTTCCTCGCCTGCTAATTCCCACAGCATCTCGTTCGTTACCCTGTCAGTCCAACTGATTTTTAAAATTCGCCTAAGGCACTTATTGACGAAGGTCTGCAATTTCTGGGACGTTTGGTTAGTTGTTCTCCACGTTTCAGAGCCATAGAGGAGGACTGCTTTGACATTGGTGTTAAAAATTCTAAATTTGGTTCTCCGTGAGATGACATGGGAGGACCACACTTTCCTCAGCATATTGAAAGCTACTCTGGCTTTGTTTATCCTGACCTTGATATCTTCATCGGAACCTCCGTCAATGCTGACTACACTGCCTAGGTAGACAAAAGATGTTACTTCCTCCAAGATGGTATCCCTCACTTTAACTGGTCTGTTGTTGGTGCAGTTGACCTTCATAACCTTGGTCTTACTCACATTCGGATGCAGGCCTAACTTGATGGAATTAGCCATAAATATGCTTGACTGAAATATCAAAAAATATCAAACAAATGATAATGAGACGATCGTGTAAGCTTATTATCGAGTGAAACATAAGTGAAACTGGAGAAAAACTCAGCTTTCACTCTCCGGTGATGTTGAATTAACTAATTTCTATCGTGGGTTATTAGTGGGAGAAGGGTTTATTAATTATTTAATAAAAGTTTTTAAGTATTTTTGTTGTAAATACGAAACGTTTCAATTTTCAAAAATGTATGATAAGCAGCGGTGTGTTGAAATAAAATGACAAAGGCAATTTCTGGTCCTCAGAAGCTAAGAGACCGCACCATGATCCAACCTATTAAAACTGTTCGTTGAGCCGGTATTATCACAGAACCAGCAGATTAATTTGATAACAAATGGTGATGAACCAATCACTTAACAGAAATGACCGTTTATAAAATAATAATCTAAATATAATAAAATAATAATCTAAATATAATAAAATAATAATCTAAATATAATAAAATAATAATCTAAATATAATAAAATGATAATCTAAATATAATAAAATAATAATCTAAATATAATATTTTAAAGTTTAACCACACAGGATACGGCGGCCTCTGTAGCGTAATGGAAAACGCGTCGGCCTCCTAATTCACCGGCCACCACCTTTGAAAGGAGCATAGCCGAAGATTGCAGTTTCGAGTACCGTCGGAGGTGTTGTATATTTCCCTTTTATTTCCTTAATTTCTAGGTTGAACTGCCATATATGATAAAATAGAAAAAAGTAACATTCTCAAAGCAGAAAGAAAACTACATCAAAGTTAAGAAGACTAGAGTAAGATTGTAACCACAACCTCATCTGGCTTTATAAACGTACTTAAAAGTAGGGTTTCTGTTTTCTGGCTCCCGTCAAAGCTTCATATTGGAGTTAGCCTTTTTAACTTTTTTCTTTGACGTAGGTCTTATTACGAACTGGTTTGTAATCATCTCTTCTTTATCTTTATAAGGTGTCTGTAGCATTTTAATTAGGAAACTGGCCACTGACAATCATTGATCAATGATAACTGAATCCTTTGCGCTAGTCGGCTAACGGGTAAGAAGAAATCAGAATCAGCTGTGTCATTCTTCGAAGCACTTTACAATTCTTCAGCACGTCTTGGCTCGCAGCAAGCCCTCCAATAAGCTATAATTAAGACTTTTTGTAAGCCCTTGACGACACTGATGAAGAATAAATATAAAAGGATTGCAGGGATGATTTTTAAGGGACCTTCAGTGTACGGCGCGGACCACACACTGATTACATTCCTTACATTCCTACTCAACATTACGCTGATGATAATGCACTTATTATGCCGAAATGTGTTCACTAGACACCGAGCTGTCCGAGTTCGATCCAGGCAGACTAACTTCCATCCCAGCACGTCATTAAAAAGAATCATTTTGTAGTACTTCTCTATTTTTACTTGAGATAACTTTTTGAGAGCTCCATGCAAATTAATTTTTTAAGTTGATTAATTAAGAAAGAAGAGCATCTCTGACGGGACCCGAGCGCATAGTCTTCGGCTTTGCTTCAGCTGGGCACGCAGATTCATATATCGTGATTTAGGAGGTTGCTAAAGGTCGCTTTACTCTTATCTATCGGCGTTCAATACAGAGACATTCAGTAGCGACGGGTTTATTGCACAAGCTTTTCACGTTTCAAAAACAGAAAGTGCCCGAGTGGTCACTCGTATCTTAATAATTTTTTCATTCGCTGTCGTTTCATTCTTTTCTGAACTGATTGTAGCTGTTGATCTCTGTAATCCTTTGTTGCTCTCCCATTTTCTTTTGACGCTACATTTACTTACCGTAGGGAAAAAAACTTAGTTCTGTAATATTAACATTGAATTGTAATCAGTTGATTTCCGTGGATGAGATTTTGCTTCCCTTGTACATGAAAATTGAACTTTTCCCTTCTAAAACTCAGAGAAGTGAGTTTTACGAAGCCTGGTAATCTAATTTTGTCCCATTCTTTTCTAATTTTGAGCGCGGTCGCCTTCAAACTGATCGTTTCTATTAAAGATGTCAATCTTTTGTTTGCTTTTTTTTCCTTAGATTGAAGCCGATCTCAGCGGTTTTAAGGAGAGCTACGATGCGGGCTCGGTAATTCGCAAAGAACTTAAATTGAATCAATTTAAATTGATTCAATTTAAATTCTTTGCAGGACTCTTCCAATGGAGAATCTAGGTATCGATCCCGGTACCTCTCGCATGCTAAGCGGGCGCTCTACCGTCTGAGTTAATTCCTCTGTCTCTTTATAAATTGTTGATATTTCTTCAAGTTTCTTACCAAAAAAACTTTATCGTTTTGTATCAGGGAGCAACATTTCATCCTGTAGTGGATTTAGTCTCTCGGATGAGAATAGTCTAGATGAAAGTAATAATGTCAGCCTTAGCAGAAAAGTGTGAAGAATTACTGAAAATCGAGTGCTAAATGTACGTTTCTTGAATAGCGATTTTCAGTTTTGGCTTTAACGAACAAAATGCCAACACACAGTTTACTCACTGCGGACGATGACGTACCGCCGAAAAGTGACCCATACTGTCAGATTACTCGTCGAGGCATCCTACAACTCTTTTTATACAGATATAGTTACTGTTAAAATCATCTGTATTGGACGGTGATTTTATCATCACTCTTAACTCTTGAGTAGCGCTGCACTGCAGGAGGATAGACAGGACACATACATGTTTTTGGTCATACATCATATCACTGCTTCAATCTTATTCTCAAAGGCCTGTTGGTATCGATGCTCAATTATAAAAGCTTGGTTTGAACTTCGAGCCTTGTTTCCACTTGTGCTTCTTTAGGAGAGTTTTTTTTTTTTCGTGTAAGGCGTCTGTACATTTTACACGTTATCAATTAATTCATTCCTTCTCATTCTGATGAACAGGGAAAGTTTCTGTGGTGTAGTGGTTATCACGTCCGCCTAACACGCGGAAGGTCGCAGGTTCGAGCCCTGCCAGAAACAATACCGAATTTCCTTTCGCTATTAGTTTTTCGTGGTTGTGATCGGAGGAGGAGTAGACATTTCTTAGATAATATTGTAGCAGTCAAAGTTCTTACAAACTCGAATTCCTTCTTGTCAATTATTTCTCCTCCCTGTAATAATTATCGACTTTTCATGGAAGTGAAGGTGGTTTGTGGTGGATATGTACTGAGCCGCTAATTCGAAGCGGCGAGGTATATATCCATCGCGAGCCTTTTCTGCTCTCTTTTATCATTTCACCCAGATGCCTCGCTTAAATTCTCTCAGAGAAGCTATTTCATTTGGAGAACAAACACTTTTTTGCAATGTTTCTTGCAGATGGAGTGTACTGTTTTGGAGCAAGTTAGAAGTGACATTCAGGTACTTCGCTTTGTTCTCTCAACATTGATGTTTCCTGCTCATTACTACATCGTTCAATTAATGGATAGGGGAGAAATTTCCATTGTTTGAAATTCGTAAAAGTTACAATTATCTGTTGTCATTCGCTGTTCTCTTGGGTTCTTATCATTGACGATTGACTCTTGTTTCGCTCACCAGGTCGCAGTTTTTTCCTTAGAGTATGGGAGGACAATGTGAGACTAGCTGATATTCTCTTAATAGAGGATGTCTGCTAGCTGTGGTACAGCCGTAGTTGACGCAGGTTTCAAAGTAACCAAACATTTTAATGTCAATTATTGAACGTTGGTATGGGCCACCGGAAAAATCGTATGACAGCAATTGATGACTGTTGATTGGAACTGTTGTCTTCATGTTTTACTTTATTTCGCCCATCAACCATTGTGGACATTGCGGTCTCTGTACACTATAACACAACTCAGTCAAAAGAAATATAAACGTTCTGATCATTCCTATAGAGAAATGAATTGCTTTGGCATTATCTAAAAGAATCGAGGTTCAAAATTTCTACCCTATTCAAGACAAAAGGGGCCTAACCGGGAAACGAACCGGGACCTCCCGCACCCTACGCAGGAATTATGCCACTAGACCAACATGCGACATCAATATTAGTGTTTCACTTTTTTTATATTTGAATTTCTTTTTATGAATAGCGGGCATCAAGTGTGTTGTCAGATGATCATTTGAGCTACCTTTGCCCAGGTTTAAAGCGAGTGATGATTTCTGGATATAATCTTAACCTTAACCTACCCTCCTAATACTGTCCCTTTAAAACCTCTCAGTTTAGACAATCTTTGATATTTAAGGTCGTTGTCGTCGTTTATCGTGGTATAGTACAAGTCTACTGGTTGATAAGAACCAGAACGTTATTCAATTAGTAGGCAAAGTTATCAGTTTGGATGCTGATGAATTGGCCCCTGGTCTTTCCCTGTATTCTCTGGAAAGTTTGACTCCAGCTTAGGCTTTAAATCTTCCAAAATTAGTATTTAATTAATTCTGACAAGTTGTGTTTGTACATAATTAGTTTTCACGGCAAAAAAAGTAGCGTTCACCGTACGGAAAACAAAAGTTGAATTCACGGAAAACGTGGCAATTTACTAGCGTTTACCCATGTTTTGCCTGCGGAAAATCCGACGTTTTCTGTGCGTTTTCGCATGGGTGAATCCCAGTATTCGTTCCATTATTCGGTAGTTTTCCTTCGCGGTAACTGATGCAGGTAAACAATTCATTTTCCGGCATTAACCATTCGGTTGACGCACTGCAAAGGGCGTGTTTTCCTTTTGTTCATTGACATTTTCCGAGTGAACAACAACGTATTCATCAGAGTTAACAGCTGAAAACACGCATTTTCCGGGAAGGTTAATGTGTAACATGCGGGATAAATGCGGGAAAACATAATGTTTTCCAGAGTTTGCAGTTCGTATAATGGATAGAAAATGCTATGTTTTCTTCTGTTCGCAACCATTTTTCGCCCGGTGAATGAAATGTTCACAAGAATTATCCAGTCGAACTCTACTACAGGTTCTCAAGGCATTTTGTCCTATTTCCCTCTCCCAGACAGGGTAAGCACTCCTTTAATAATTATCGTCAAGTTTATTAATGCACAATGACGTTAGCGGTACAATTTATTCAGAGTCCAAAATGGAGCCGGATAACAATCATTTATCTTAGCCTTATTTTACTTTACACATTTCTGTCTAAAGCCAAAAAGAGGCAAAACTTAACCGTTCCAGTACAATTCATACGATAAAATTGGAAGGATGACTGTCTGAAAAATTGTGTGGGTCAATATATACTAACTATTACCAGAAAACTGATCTCTAGATACATGTTTAAATTTCTAAACTTCTATTATAAGCACTTTGCAAAAATGAGTGTCAAGTGTTTGAAGAAAAAATAATTATAAAAGTTCACTCAAATTCACAATTCAGTCAAATATGAAGTAGTGTGATAATGTTCAAAAATCCATTCATAATACATGTGAATTATTTGCTAAAAAACACCTGCATTCAATCCTGAACATAAGTGCCAAATAGTGGTCAAGGAAGTTGCATTCAAGGTTTCTTCTTCTTCTTCTTTCCGGCGGATGGTGTTACTGTTTTCGGTGCGGAGACAACAGGCTTGGCACCCTTTTCCGAGCAGGTCCGACAAACAGGGTGAACCACTTTGTATTGGCCCTTCATCTTCATTCACTGGTGCATCGAGTTCTGTGCTTCCACATCTGCAACACATCAGGTCAAACTTTTTGCACGAATAATACTGCTTTTCCACTGGATCACTGCATGAAATTGATCCTGGCGTACAATGAAGATTTTTTAATATTAAAGAATATACCACTGTATAAATTACAAGAGGAAAAAAACAACATTCTAAAATGGAAACGCACCTGAAGATTTCACCTCTGCAGGAGGAAAACCTGCACCAGGGTATACGATTTTTGCGAGCTGCAGAAGATGGTTATGCAGTTCCACCCATTCCGTTGGATTTGCTTGCTCCTCGGCTGCTATTTCCGGCGGAAGTATCTTTGTGCTCGCCGCTTTACTCAGAACGTCGAAAGCATTCAATGGCTTGACAGCTTTTGCCTGTAGTTCTTCGTCTAGAACATCAAAATCTACAAAGTTCGCACCGAGGACATTAACAATCGTTCCAACGTTTTCTACGAGATCGACTGAAACGAAATTCAATCTTTCGGTTCTGCATCTACAGGCTTTTTAAAACCCACTCTACATTTGACACATACATCTAAATTGCCATCATACACATCGGTGAGCACTTCTTGAAACGACAAGTTCTTGTCAACCAACTTTACCCTAGGTAAGGCCACAACCCTCTTCTCTTTTCGTAATCTTATCACAGGTGCACATGAATTACTGTCTCCAAATAAAGAATAACGAACGAAGAAACCACGTTTTCGAGTTAACTTTGTAACCAAACTTTCGTACTTAGCAGCCCGGCCTTCTCTGCCACCCAGACCCCTTCAAGTGTTGGTTTTTTTTTTTACCCGACCGACCGACCGACTCACCCTCACGAGAGGGAGGGCAGTGGGAAACGAAACATTAAATTGAGATGACCTAAATAAATGTTTGTGCTAAATTTTGAAGGATATGGTCGAACAGGAAAGATGCGCCAATGATGAAACGTTGATGAAATGAGGAAATGTTTTCCGTTCTCAAGAAATGCCGCGGGAAAATGGACTGCCTAATTCACGAAATGTTATTCATTCGCGAACAAAAACCAAAGCTAAACACGCAGTCTGACTCAATACGTGCAAAAGTATTTATTTAAACATATACTGCACGATCTGACATGCTAAACACCAATAACAATGAACGCTCATTATTCTAATGAAGTTATCACATTTTATTTGTATATAATCTCTGAGCTACAATTTTACATCAGTTTTAACATTTTACTTGATAATGAGGTCATGCAGACTTCGAAACGTCGTAGACATTAATATTGGCATAGTAATTAATTTTTAATTTTTTTTTAATTTACTGAAATTGGCTGACTTTATATCTTGCCCAAGGGAGTTCCATACCTTTGGTCCTTGGAAGCGAATATTAAAGATTCCATAGTTTGTTCTAGCTCGAGGCAGGTAATAAGATTGATTTGCTGCACTTCGTGTATTGTAGTTATGGATACCAAGTACTGAATTAAAGAAGCCATCAAAATAGGAAGGAAAAAGTCATGATTCGCACTGCTTTTTTCTGTAAAATCTATAAAGGCTGAAGTGTAGTTGAATATGTATTACCCAAGATAACTATACCATAAATCAGAAATGGTTGGATTAAAGAGTAGTAGAGATTAGTAAGATTATCAATATTAACATAATGGCGAAGCTTAGACAAGATCCCTACACTTCTTTTAATTTTCTTTACAGTACACACAATTTGAGGTTTCCAGGATAAATTTGTATCAATTAAAATTCCTAAGTATTTAATACAGGAATCCTGTTGCAACTGTTTCCCATTTAAAGTTAAGCTGAAGTTAAATGTTACTTTCCTTTGGGGAGGATGAAAAATTACAAAACTAGTCTTCTCTATTATGAGAGAAAGTTTATTTGCACAAAGCCAGGAATTAACATTAGAGAGTTCATTATTAATACTTGCCTATAGAGAAGTGAGATTTTTATGTTTGCAAAATAAATTAGTATCATCAGCAAATAAATGGAAATTAAAAAATTTTTAGCAATGGTGAAGGTCATTAATATATAACAAGAAGAGAATTGAATTGAATGAATGAATGAATAACTTTGTTTGAAGAGGGAGCGCAATAACCTATTATAGTTTTCTAACTTATGACCCCAAAAAATTCAATTAAAAGACAAAATAAACAAATGAATACATAGTATATCACACACTAACTTTTCTGTACATACAAAACGTTTCGTTATAGAAAACAGCGGTGTGTTGAAATAAAATGGCAAAGGCAATTTATTGGTCCTCAGAAGGTAAGAGACCGCATCATGATCTGATGTTTTACAGTTCGTTGAGCCGGTACTATCACAGCACCAGCAGATTAATACTATAACAAATGATAATGAACCAATCACTAAACAGAAATGACCGTGTAAAAAGTAATAATCCACTACTGACCAAGAAAATAATGTTTAAATTCCGTGCCGTTACAAACAGTTAGCCTCCGTAACGTAACGAATACCACAGACTCTATATGTGAACAGCCGCAGCGTTGTCCCGTCGGAGGTGTTGGATTATACACCCTTTTTTACTTTTAGTTTGAGCTGCCATCTATGATAGAATGATAAAGAGCAATTTTCTCAAAGCAGGAACAAAACCATAGTAAAGTAGAGAAAACTCGAGTACGATTGTAACAAAGACTTCATATGGCTTTAAGTACGTTTAGAGGTGGTTCACAATGGACAGTTTCTGTTTTCTGGCTCCGGTAAGACCTTTATATTCGAGTTAGTGTTTTTAAATTTTTGCTTTAACTTGGGTCTAATTACGAACTGATGAGTTTTTCTCAAGCCCTTGACGACACTGATGGAGAATGAATAAGGTTAATATATTAAAAACAAGTGCATTATTATCAGCGCACTTTTGAAGCCGCTGCTATTTTTCATATACCACAATATGAATGATGCTAGGAATGTATTCACTGTACGGCTCACGCCGCCCCCCAAAAAATCATCGCTGCAATCCTTTGTTATTGAAACTTATTCTCCATCATTGTCGTCAAAGGCTTCAAACAATCTTAACAATAGCTCATAGTAGGCTTTGCTGCAAGTTTTAGTGTCATGCAAAAAGCCTCGCCGTAAAATAAAACAACTGATACTTTCCTCTTACCAACGTTAAAGAAAAAAATAACACTAACTCGAATATGATGGTCTGAGGGAAGCAGGAAAACAGAAACTGTCCATTGCATTGTGAATCACATTTAAACGTACTTTTAAGTACGTTTATAAAGCCATATGAGGTTGTGGTTACTCTAGTCTTGTTAACTTTGATAGAGTTTTCTTCCTGCTTTGAGAAAACTTCCTTTTTTTAAATTTTATCATCTATGGCAGCTCAACCTAGAAATTAAGGAAATAAAAGGGATATGTACAACACCTCCGACGGGACTCGAACCCGCAATCTTCGGCTTTGCTCCTTTCACAGGCGTTGACCGGTGATATAGGAGGCCGACGCGTTATCCATTACGCTACAGAGGCCGCTGTATGCAGATAGATAAGACTTTAGATTGTTATATTTACGTCATTGGTGGATTATTATTTTCTAAACAGTCATTTCTGTGTAGTGATTGGTTCGTTATCATTTGTTATTAGATTTATCTGCTGGTGCTGTCATAGTACCCGCTCAACAAACTGTTATAAAGCATTGGATCATGGTGCGGTCTCTTCTTGGGACCAGAAATTGCCTTTGTCATTTTATTTCAACACACCGCTAGTTATCATATATTTCTACAATTGAAACGTTTCGTATTTACAACAAAAATAGTTTTTTTTTAAATAACTAATTAACCCTTCTCCTTCTAATAAACCATAATAGAAATTTGTTAATTGAACATCAGCGGAGAGTGAAAGCTGAGTTTTTCTCAAATTTCATTATGTCACACTCGATAATAAGCTTACACGATCGTCTCATTTTCATTTGTTTGATGTTTTTTAATATTTTAGTCAAGTATACTTATGGAATTAACTACTGTGGAATTTTTTATCTCAAAATCCGGATTTAGATTGATTAAAAGAAACGCAGCCTAAATTTCAAATGATTCGAATAGTAGTTACATTAGCATCACTGAGAACGGATGAAGGCATCAGGAAAGGAAATCCCTCAAAATATCTATTTTACCCGCTTGCTAACAAACGTTTTAGATCTGGAAGAGTCTTTAGAATGGTTAACTAGTCTCCACATTTCCAAAATGTTCAGTTTATGGTCATTTTCACTTATTTTGGCCCATAGAACCGACAGTTTGCAATCATTTCAATATCTACAACTGTTGGGGATAGCACAAAACTTCGACGCGTTATCCGTAATATTCCTTTAATTTTCGACCATCACAATTGATAGTATGAACACGTCATGAAAAACGGTTACAAGACGGTAAAAACTGAGAAAGAAAACAAACAAGAAGACGAATAAACAAAATGAATACCTAAAACAAGCGTCAATGGAAATCCTACTTACATTTAGTGCGAACCAAAAGATTAAAAGAAGAGTTTACAGCCCGCAAGAGCTCGTCGATAAGAACACCTGTGAGAAGCTACAGTCCAAAAAACATGTGACCAAACTCTACCTCGTATATATGTACCGAAAAGTAACGCAACAAATAAAACAAGAACAAAGGAAATACGTCACGGACTAAGTTTAACTAAACAACAATAACACTTAAAATGGCTGTGCATTTTTGCTATTCTCACCGTTCGAAAAGATCACAACTGAGAACACATTTAGATCATATTCAATGATCCTCGTGAGTCCTTCGAGATCAACCATATTTTTTGTCTTTATCCAGCCTCTGAGACTTGAAAGTTATTTTTTGGTGTCGCCTGACAACTCCATCAACTCCGTCAGCCGACAAAGTGAAGTGCGGATAAAGCCAAGGTTGTGAGGGAGATGTTTTTCTTCCATTGCTGGTGGACGAACAAAAGAAGCTAATGAGATATCTATTATCTCCGTCCACCAACATGGCGGCGATGACGTAACGTGCAAACCGCCTATATGCTATGGATACACTTTTAGTGGACGGTAGGTTTCCAAGGGTTAAACGCTTGAAGTGTTTTCTATGAAATCGAGCGACTGAACTCTTTGGATAATCAGTTCCTGAGCTGTGAAAAATTGCCGTTCGTATTTTTGTGATAGATTTGGAGTGTAAGTAAGTAAGTAAGTAACAACTTTATTTACACTTATAAAATAGTAAAGAAAAAAAAAGAAAAAGAAAAAATCTAAGTGAAGTCTGGATATGCGCAACTAAGAACTAAGCTAAGAGTTCTTGGATAAAAAATATTTTCGAACAGAAGATTTAAAAGAGCCAATGGAGTCTTCCTTGCGAATGTCTAAAAGGATGCTGTTCCATAGTTTTGCTCCACTGGCCTGAAAAGTTTGCCCCCCTTCCGTTTTTCTATTATAGGAGGGGCACACTAAATAATGTTTTCCATAGCGACTGGTTTTGGTGTGTCGGTCTGAGTTTCTCGTTAAAAGTTCTGTTATATAACTCGGACAATTATTTTTATCTTTCATGCCCCTAAATATTAAACTAGTCCTTTTAAGGTTTAATTCTTCCTTAAGTGACAGCGAACCAAGTCTTCTAAAAAGCCTCTGGCTTCTTTCACCGATGTCAGCATCCAAGATTATTCCAGCTGCTTGCTTTTGCAGCTTGGATACGCGGTTAACGTTCTCTACTGACGCAGTGCACAATGCACATGAGCCATACAACATTATTGGTTTGATCAAGGCGTTGAAATATAGCTTACGCTCAGCTAGAGGCAGGTTACGCTTAATCTTTTTCAGCACCGCAATACGTTGTGACACTTTTTTACAAATGTCATCTATGTGTTCATCTATGTTACTCAAGTTAGTTTCTGTGAACTTATTTGCTCAATCTCGCTACCGTAGCATGATAATTTAAGATTCGTGTCTGGAGCTTTCTTTTTCAGTCGTTTGCCAGTTACCAGAAGACTTTTTTGTTTTAGAGGCATTAACTACCATCTTGTTTTCAGATGTCCAGTCTGCAATCTTGTTTATGTCTTTTTGGAGCCTCTGCTGAATTGCAGATAGATCTGTGACTACAGCGGAAGTACTTAAAGTCGTGTCGTCTGAGTAGATGTCTACAGTTGACTTAGAGACTGAGTTTGGTAGATCATTTACAACGATGATAAATAGCAGTGGTCCCAGGACCGATCCTTGCGGAACACCGTGTGTGATCAGCCTGTATTCTGAATGCACTCCATCAATGACAACTGAGCTCCTTCTGCCCTTTAAGTAGTTCGTTAAGAGCATCAGTTCCCAAGATGTTATACCGTATGCCTCGAGCTTGGACTGAAGTATGTCATGGTAAATTAAGTCAAGGTTTTCTTGTAATCCAGAAATACGAGCCCACTGACTTGGTCTTTATCCATGTCAGATAACAACTGATCCGTCAGCCGAATAAGCGCTGTCTCCGTAGAGTGGGATCTTTGGAAACCTGACTGCAAGATGTACAACAAGTTGTTGTTTCTCATGTAGTTGTACAGGGCTTGGTGGATGTTTCTCAAAAGTTTTTGATAGTATAGGGAGTACTGAGATTGGACGATAATTGCTCTTGTCGTCTTTACTTTACTTGACGTGAGATATAAGTTGATTTTACAATTTTTAACAAGGTTTTAGTTTGTAATTACCTTTGGCAGAAATTCAGGCAGAAACAGCGTTCGGTAAGCTCAAGTATTTTGAATAGCCAGCTTTTAAACTCGCGTAGATGTGTGATAAAACGAAACAATAATACAAACAATAACTCTTGTGCAGCCTTTGTTTTGCAAGCTCCACCCTGTCTAGGATGGGGTAATATTCCCTGAGGGGGAAGGTGCACAAAATCTCGACCAAATAGTGTACGCTTGTTTTGCAAGCTCCACCCTGTCTAGGCTAGGGTAATATTCCCTGAGGGGGAAGGTGCACAAAATCTCGACCAAATAGTGTACGCTTCGCCGCTAATGTTACAGATCTACAACTTTTTTGCTACAACAAGTAGCTTCCTACAGAAGTCCTGTAGGAGGGACTGTTGTCGTTACAGTAAATGACCCCTCGACAACCTTAACAAAAGTAAAATAAACAAATTCGAATGGATATTTTTTTTGTTGCTGTCGAAGGCTGAAAGACTCTGGTAGCATACGTTGGTTGTCTAAATGTCTTGAAAACGTAGTTTGTGTGGTGTCGGTACTTGATGACGTCTGTTTAGGTGAGTCTGTGCTAAGTTAGAAAACCAGCCTTCCAGATTTTTTCCAGTCATTGAACGTAGTTAGTACTGTAGGCTGAGAATTGGGCGAGTCACTGATGTTCAGCAATGTGATTCTTGACATCATGCGCCACTTCTCGTTGATCGTTTCTTTTCGGTCAGTCTTGGGTTCAGACTCCCACCATTCTCTCAGATGTAGGAAGTTCTGCAGTCGGAGTAATCGATCTTGTAAACTTCTCGTTTTCTTTGATCAGTTTGTCTTCGTCTTTGTAGACCTCGAGTTTGAGTTGCAGCCCGAGCATATCGCTTAGAACTTTCTCCGTAGAGATATTAAGGTTAGGCACTTGTAAAACGTTATTGCAACTACTTCATTTGTATTTTAATATGAAATGTTTTAGCACGCGTTTATTGCACTATTTATTATATATTTTAAGCAGCTTCATTAACGTTTTGTTGTTTGACGGATTTTACAGGTACGTGGGCGTCGCCACCTTCTCTTCGCCAGCCAGCAAAAGCTAGAGGTGTTGTACAGAGCCAAGACCTGGTATGTCGACGGTACTTTAAAACTTTGCCGAAACCCATTCAGCCAGCCACTGACCATCAACGCGTTCGTGCATAGGTCCTGCTCCTGTTTGCGATAATGTCAGAGAGAAAGAAAAGCCACCATAAAGCCGTTATGAAAAACGCACTCGAGTTGCTGCCAACAACACAATCCGTTAAGCGAATAACGCTTTACTATGAAAGAGCAGTTTAGAGTGTTCTCCGAAACCTCATAATGGCAGTGACGATCCAGGGCTGTTGCTCTCATTGGACACAAGCCCTATATAGAAAGGTATATTGAATTAAATGTCCAGTGTAATCAATATTCTGTGTGTCAGTAGTCAGAAAGTAGACGAAATTAGATTTGGGCATTTACATTGCTCTAGATATAGAAGTGGTAACGTTAAAGCTCTTTTGTTTCAGGCTCAAGAACTTGGCCTGCAATCACCATACCATCACGACCATGGAACTTACCAGTTGCTTCGCAAGTTCATGGCCCTATCATTCCTTCCACCCGACGCCATTCCAGAAGAGTTCTTCAAGCTCAAAAGAAAGGCCAGAAGAGACCAGCTGAAAGCCTTAGCCAACTATTTAGATCACAACTGGATCTTCACCAACACCTGGCCGCCGTCCAGTTGGAGTGTGTACCTGAGAGCCATTCGGACCAACAACGACGTAGAAGGATGGGAAACCGGGCTCAACCGATGGGCGCAGGTAAGTTAATTCTATTTCATAATCAGCCTAGGTCGTGAGGGACCTGTACGAGAGAGAGTAGCGCAATGCATCAACCCAGTTTGTGGTATCATTATAACGTCTGAATTCCTTGTTTTTTTTCGCTGATTTGCAAGAGTCCTAGAGAGGTAATATTTTTGCCCTTGTACCGCATTGAATTAGTTTTTTGTGCCATCTTGTGTTTCCAGCGTTTTTTCTCAAAAGGAACATGGCTGCCAACAACGACAATACAATACAATACAATATTCTTTATTTAACGAAGGTCACGTAATTAACCCTAATGAGTTATCTAACTTACGGCCTTAACAACAATACACCAGTAACCAGGCCAGACCAAATCACAGTAATCTCGTGAAGTGGGTTCTTTAACGTCCTGTCACTCCCGACTCCCTTGGGAGTCCAAGGTTTTGCCGTTCAGATGACTTTTGGCTGGAATCGCCATGTGCTCGGGTTTGCGGATCTTTTTTTTATTTTTTTATCCATTGAAGAGAGTTTTAAAAAGAGCGTTATTGTGTCTTTCGTTGGCTTAAGCGAACGGTTCGGTGAGTTAGTATTTGTTTTTTTTTTGTCGTTCAGGCAGGTATTTGGAGTTTGATGCCTTCTTTGTTTGTTATATTCAGAAAACCTTTCACTTTCACTTTCATTGACCAAGGCCGTGCGGCCAATGTATGAGTTCGAGTTTTCGGCGTTCGTTTGAGATAAATAAACACAGTTTTCCAACAGTTTTCGAACCTAGCGCTTCGTTTTCTCGGCTGGAAATTATATTTGTGTCAACATGTCTACCCATTCATGTCCCGAGGCAAATTAACTTATAGTTGCAGGAGACGGGACCTGCATTTATTCGTCCCTATCCGAGAAGACTAGAATATCTAACCATTTCTTGAACGATTTTATAGAAAGGTAGCATATTCTTCTCAATTATTTTAAGACCCTGAGGGTTGGTCCGGCCGGGGCTCGAGCCCTCGACCTTCCCGCACAACAGTCTGGCGCTTAACCAATTGAACTAACCAGGAGGCGGTTGATTGTGCCACAGAAAAGCAAAGTGACCAAAAGTCTAGCGCACTCATTGCTCCGTTAAATAGTATGAAAGCTGGCATCGATTCAGGGAATAACTTGCTACAAGAACTCGTAAGCAGGAAACGGTCATTCCCTAACGATGCCATCATAACATCTTAACGAAGGAAACCTGGTACGACTTCACAGAAAGCCAACATAACATCCGCGGACGAGGATGAAAGCGATGCTTCAGAGAAAGCAAATATGCTGCATCAACATGATGCAAGTGAGGCAGATGCCTTAAGTTTATTTGGAGATGATATCGATGAAAGAGAGGATATCCTCCCTGAGGATATGTCGGATGGAGACTCTGACAACGCTAATTTGTTGTCTTAAATCAGTTCCTTTCTGAGTTGTTCAGAGGACACAGGTCCACCAATTGCAAGTGGTCTTGCTGACTTAGTAAATGGAAAATTTAATGCAGAGTATTCCGTGGAGAAGAGAAAAGAAATTCTCCAGAAGTATAAGACTCCGAGTAATTGTGACAACGTGCTTGTTCCCAGAGTAAATGAGGAGATATGGAGCAAACTGTCCACAAATGCCACACGCTCACTATCCGAACTTCAGCATTACAAGACACACTTGTTAAGGTGTCTAGTGCTATTATATGCAAAACTGATAAACTTTTAGAGCAAAGAGAAAAGAAAGCCATCCCCAGCTACAAAGCAACGATAAAACCCATGTTGGATTCTGTTGCCATGCGAGGTAATGTTTGTACAGAACTGTCATACAAAAGAAGGGATGCTTTAAAACCTTTCTTACATCAGGATTTTCGTCCAGCATGTGCTAGAAGCAGAAAACCAGGGAAACTCCTGTTTGGGGATGATTTACCTAAAACACTTCAAGAATTGAGAACTACTGGTAAGGTCATGACCAAAAACAGTTCTGATGCCAGATACTACAAGCAAAATACTGGCCGTCCTAATCAAGACAATAACAGATATCAGCAGAAGCCTTTTTTAGTGAACAGAGGGAGGATTTTCAATCCTCCCAGATCAAAACCAACTCAGGGCTCGACCCCCTTCAAGAGAAAGTTCACAAAGACTTAGAGGATTTAACAACTCAGGCAAGGAATTTTCCAAGGTATGATAGGGATCATCTGTTACCTTATCTTAGGCTGCAAGTAAAGTCCTTTAGAGCTGGCCCGGTATCCTTATCTTATGAGAAATGGATGCAATTGACATCAGATCCTCATATTTTGCATACAGTTGCAGGCCAAACACTTGAGTTTTCTTCCCATTCTTTTCAGTAATTATATCCTCCCAATTCTATCTGTAAAGACCACGTTGCCCTTGTTGAGGCAGAAATTTCTTCATTAAAAGAAAAGGAAGTTATAGTCCAATGTCATCATGAGTTAGGGGAATTTACATCTATATTCTCAGTTCCTCAGTTCCAAAGAAAGATGGTAATGGGAGACTCATCTATAATTTAAGAAAGTTGAATTGCTTTGTTGAAAACTCGCATTTTAAAATGGATTCTATCCATACCGTTTTGAAACTTGTCACACCTAATTGCTGGATGGCCAGTTTGGACTTAAAAGATGCATATTATTGTGTTAAGATCCATCCTGATTTCCAAGCATTTTTAAAATTCTCCTACAAGGGCACCCTATAAAAGTACACAGTCTTCCCAAATGGTTTGTGCATCTGCCCAAGAATGTTCACTAAGATAATGAAACGCCCATTAGCTTTTTGAAACAATGTGGTCATATCATATGAGGGTATATTGATGATCTATATATATCTGCAAGGCAAAACCGAACAGAAGTGCATAGCCAATGTAATCGCTGCCATCAGAATGTTTGAAAGCCTTAGACTTATCAAACATCCAGACAAATCAGTAATAGTCCCACAACAGCGCCTTGTTTTTCTGGGTTTTATCATAGATTCTATCCAAATGACTATTAGTCTCACTAGAGACAAGATAACCGACATAAAGACACATTTGGTTTGTCTCCTTAAAAACCCTTTCTCTGTCAAAATCCGTGGTGTGGCCAAAGTTATTGGTCACCTAATTTCCAGTTTACCAGGTATTAAATATGGAGCCCTGTATTACAGAAATTTAGAAATGGACAAGGTTACTGCTCTAACATTAGCCAAGGGGAATTTTGAGGAGAAAATTTGCATCTCCCACAAAGGAATTTCTGAACTACACTGGTGGTTATGTAACCTTGATAGCAGTTTTAATACCATATGTTGTCCCCCAGTAGAGGTAAGTTTGTATTAAGATGCATCTCTCCATGGGTAGGGTGCAGTTATGAACGATACATCAACAGGTGCGATGTGGCTACCCACAGAAAGCAGGCATCACATAAATTACCCTGAGTTACTTGCAGCATTTTTTTCTCTCCAGTGTTTCCATTCCTCCCTTGCTGGCAAACATGTTAAAATTATGATTGATAATACCTCTGTTAAAATAATCTGTGATAATACCTCATGTTAAAATTATGATTGATAATACCTCAAATAAACAACATGGGTACGTGTCATAGTGAAGAATGTAATTCTCTTGTAATTCAGATCTGGGAATTCTGCATTTCACACAACATCTGTTGGCTTACAGCGCCCATACTCCTGGTTCCTCCAATGAAATTGCAAATGGTGAATCAAGGTATTTTCATTCCCAAGATACCGAATGGATGCTCAACCCTGAAATTTTGACTGGGGCCCTCAAGACCCTTAGCTTTAGCCCAGAGATTGATTTATTTGCTTCTCGATTAAATAAGCAATTGCCTATTTTTTGCTCATTCAGACCAGACCCAGGAGCATCATTCATAAATGCTTTTACTATTTCATGGTATGATAAAAGGGTCTACTGTTTTCCCCTTTTCAGCTGTATCTTACACGTGGTACAGAAAACCATTCAGGATCAGGCAACTTGTGCGGTAGTGGTTCCCTACAGGCCCACTGAAGCATGGTACCTTCTACTGACATCTCTCCTCAAACTTACTCTAGTCAAGCTTCGCCCCTCAAAGAATCTACTGAGACTACCAGCAATGCCAGCAACTGTTTTATGAAAGGGTTTTATGAACTTCGTCCTTCCTTGCCTAGATACACAGCAATGTGGGATCTGAATGTTGTGTTGAATTATTTCCGTAAAGGTGCATCTGTATCAGAGATTTCCTTGAAGGAGTTGACTTTAAAGCTGACTTTCTTATTAACTCTTCTAAGTGGACAAAGGTCTCAGACAGTCAAATTCTTTTCAGTGGAGCTCTCACACCGCAAGTGTACCTTTGTAATTAATAAAAAAGTTAAGCAAAGTCGTGTGGGTACCCATCTTAAACCTGTTGAGTTTCTTTCATCTCCAGAAGATGAAAAGTTATGCGTTATTAAACATTTACAGGAGTACATTAAGAAAACCCAAGTCATTCGAAACGATTCTGGTCAATTACTACTTAGCCATGTAAAACCTCATGGCCAAGCCAGCAAAGTCACCATCTCCAGGTGGTGCAAGAGTGTTTTGAAATCTGCAGGTATTGATGTGTCTATATTTACAACACACAGCACTCGTTCTGCTTCAACATCCTTTTTAGCAGAGAGCAATGTCAGTATCAAAGACATTGTTACCTCAGTGGGCCGGTCAAATGAGATTACTTTCCAGCGTTACTATCTTAAACCAGTCAACAATGCATTCAATCTTGGTGACACGATTCTGTGTTTGGCTGACACCAACAAGTGGTCTTACTTTTCGTAAAATATGACTCTCTTTTATTACGAGTTGTGTTAACATTATTATGTTGTATTACACAAGTGTTTCGCTTGCTGACGAGTAATAAACCATGGTTATATAATGTTCACCTAGTTTTTTGAAATACAATTCCTTCTAATGATGCCTCTATGATTGCTCTAAAATCTCGGACTGGTCCCTCATGCGCTAGGCTGATGATGAAATAGAATTGGAAATTAAACGAGACTTACCTGTAAGTTGAAGTTTGATTGCAATTCTATGAATCATCAGCCAGGAATGTAGGGAGTGGTAGCCCACCCTAGTTGCAGTTTATATCCCCACCCGGTGTGGTATGTTAATATCATTGAGGCAATCATTGGGCCCTCTAAAGCCTGGTTGATGCATTGCACTACTCTCTCTCGTACCACTCCCTACACTCCTGGCTGATGACTCATAGAATTACAATCAAACTTCAACTTACAGGTAAGTCTCGTTTAATTTCCATTTATTTGCTTGTCATTACGCCACGGTTCCTTCGTTTTGTGGCGCATTTCAACCTTTCGTGTCCGGGTTTTATATTCATATTTGTTTATATTTTCCTCCTTTTCATCCCAGGGAAAAAGTCAGCTTCCCCTGTACATGCTGATACAGCTACTTAATACTTCACGAAGAGAGCCGCCTGACGGCCCTCCAAATCCGAATGGTTTCGGAAGATCAACTGTGCAGACTCCACCGACGAACGTACCGGCAGCTGCAAGTAAAGATCTTCATTCTTTGGGATCAGTAGGAGAACGGTGATGGGACGGCGAAGCAGTTGCTGAGAGCCTGCTCCGTACTCTATGGACCGCGAGAAATCTAGCAACCCGATCATCGAGCGACCTGGTAGCCTTTGGGTTCGGTCAAATACAAAACCGGCTCCTTTAGGAGCCACCTAATCTATATAAAGGTCATGACCAACGAAATTTCTAGCATAGTTGTTTCCGGTTTATTTATTTCTTGTTTCCGGTCGCCCCAGTTCGCAAGCACTTGTATACTTTGAAAATGGCTGCTAGCCAATTAAAATTCAAAACTTGTCTTAGTTCTAACTTGTTTCCAATTTTCGAAAGAAATTAATTTAGACCTTACTCAATCTGGGGGCGAACTCAATTTAGTGAGGTCGAAATCGAAAATTGTGGGGGTGGCTGATACGGTACAGTATAGTCACTGTACATACATACATACATACATACATACATACATACATACATACATAAACTTTATTTCCATTCGGATTTATGAATAGCACGAGATGTGCTAGTATCTCCGAATATATAACTACAAACAAATGACAATAAGTTTAAAATCGAGAGACTCTTATAAAACCTCATATAAAAAGGCTAATAATTATATACTAATCCCCACTAAATATATATCTTCTAATGGCACGTTTAAAAGCTGCTAGAGTGTCTGACATTCTTAATTCATCTGATAAGCTATTCCATGCAGAGGCAGCAAGATACCTGAAAGAGTGAAGTCCGACAGTTGTGGTCTTCACCGCTGGTATCTATAATTTCCTTTTACCCGTTAAATTATATGCACTTTGACTGCGCTCTTTGAGAAGTGATGTGATATACCCAGGAGCCATGTTGTAAAGGCCGGCCTTTGTAAACCATAGTTAATATGTCCTGGACTCTTTTATCTTTTAGTGATACCATATCAAGCCTGTTCAATAAAGCTGAATATGAACTTGATCTGTCTCCGAGGACTAGGCGTAGCACTCGCTCATTTACTATCTCTAGCTTATTAGAATTCCGTGCTCCACAATAATGCCATACACCACTACAGTACTAAAAGATAGGTTGTATAAATGCCTTGTATAAACGCAACCGTATGGATCCAGTGAGATTTCCAAAACGACCAACGACCCTAGACTGGTTATTGACCCTATCGCATATATGGGATACATGCTTCGATAAACTAAGTTTTGAGTCAATATTAATTCCTAGTAGATCTATATCATCATGCTGCTCGATTCTCACCCCATCAACTATAAATGAAAAATTAAGATCAGTTTCTCCGAGTTCGAGAGAATAAGATTTACTTGGATCAATGACTGGTAAAGAGCACACACAATATCTTGCACTACGCCAGTAAAACTATTTAGAAACAAGTAGGGGAATTAGCTCAAGTGGTAGAGCGCCCGCTTAGCATGCGGGAGGTACCGGGATCGATACCCGGATTCTCCATCTGTTTCTATGTTTTTTTTTTAATTTACAATGGAATACTACTGAGCTTATTGTTCAATAGTGAAAAGAAAATTTCTTAATACCTACTTATATTGCAATGTGTTTTCCTCGCATATGCACTTCGAAAAGGAGGATCAAGACCCTTTGATTATGTCGGGTGTTGTATTTGACTCTCAGTGTCACCATACACAAAAGAAAATTTCTTGGAGTTTTCTTTCCTCCTTAAGCTATCCTGTCCCTCATTTTGGTCACTGTAGTCAAGTAGTGGTAATCACATCCGAGTCACATTCAGATGTTCACATACTCGAGCCTTGCCAGGAATATTTGGGTTCTCAGTAAAATTTTTTGTTCACCTAAGGCCATCTCAAATTAATGCTTCGTTTTCCAGCGCCCGACCGAGCCATTTTTTTTGGAAAAGTAAAAAAAAAATATCCTGCATCGTTTTTAAAGCCTTTTTAGACATTTAACAGTCGTTTTAATATACATCTTTTACCATCTGATTATACCTGCAAGACTAAATGTGAGATTTAGCATGCAAAAGTAACTGGAACACAAACTGAATGATTCTTGGAAAAGAACATTTCGTCAAGACAGCTTTTTTCATTAATTAAACAGTAACTTTCTAACAGTCTTGCTTGTCAGTCTCAATCTCATAATGGGGACGACTGAAAGTTTAGTTTTAACACGAAGTTGCATTCAAGGTTTCTTCTTCTTCTTCTTCTTTCCGGCGGATGGTGTTACTGTTTTCGGTGCGGAGACAACAGGCTTGGCACCCTTTTCCGAGCAGGTCCGACAAACAGGGTGAACCACTTTGTATTGGCCCTTCATCTTCATTCACTGGTGCATCGAGTTCTGTGCTTCCACATCTGCAACACATCAGGTCAAACTTTTTGCACGAATAATACTGCTTTTCCACTGGATCACTGCATGAAATTGATCCTGGCGTACAATGAAGATTTTTTAATATTAAAGAATATACCACTGTATAAATTACAAGAGGAAAAAAACAACATTCTAAAGTGGAAACGCACCTGAAGATTTCACCTCTGCAGGAGGAAAACCTGCACCAGGGTATACGATTTTTGCGAGCTGCAGAAGATGGTTATGCAGTTCCACCCATTCCGTTGGATTTGCTTGCTCCTCGGCTGCTATTTCCGGCGGAAGTATCTTTGTGCTCGCCGCTTTACTCAGAACGTCGAAAGCATTCAATGGCTTGACAGCTTTTGCCTGTAGTTCTTCGTCTAGAACATCAAAATCTACAAAGTTCGCACCGAGGACATTAACAATCGTTCCAACGTTTTCTACGAGATCGACTGAAACGAAATTCAATCTTTCGGTTCTGCATCTACAGGCTTTTTAAAACCCACTCTACATTTGACACATACATCTAAATTGCCATCATACACATCGGTGAGCACTTCTTGAAACGACAAGTTCTTGTCAACCAACTTTACCCTAGGTAAGGCCACAACCCTCTTCTCTTTTCGTAATCTTATCACAGGTGCACATGAATTACTGTCTCCAAATAAAGAATAACGAACGAAGAAACCACGTTTTCGAGTTAACTTTGTAACCAAACTTTCGTACTTAGCAGCCCGGCCTTCTCTGCCACCCAGACCCCTTCAAGTGTTGTTTTTTTTTTTTTACCCGACCGACCGACCGACCGACTCACCCTCACGAGAGGGAGGGCAGTGGGAAACGAAACATTAAATTGAGATGACCTAAATAAATGTTTGTGCTAAATTTTGAAGGATATGGTCGAACAGGAAAGATGCGCCAATGATGAAACGATGCACTTCAGACACCATAATAATAGCTGGCCAGTACCTTTCTTGGCTTCTTACCTCTCTGATTACGATGTTTCCTTCCCGTTCATATGCGTTGCACGTTTCATTTTTCTCTCTTTTTAAAATCATTTATAAGGAATAGATCTGACATGAATAAAACTAGTGCTAACAAAAAAATGTTGAACGAAAGTATGTTATGGCCGTTAGCTCAGTCGGCAGAGCGTGGTGCTGATAACGCTAAGGTCGTGAGTTCAAGCCTCACACGGACCAAACAAATCTAACTTTTTTTCACATCAACAAACATATGAAATATATGTATGAACTGCGGTTATGAAACGTATATGTGCACGATCCTTCGCAGTAAAGCACTATTTGAGCAATAGTGAAAATCAGACCTGAAAAAAAAATTTCAGGCCTGTACGGGATTCGAACCACTGACCTCTGCGATACTAGTGCAGCGCTCTACCAATTGAGCTAACAAGCCAACTGGGAGCAGGCCATCAAATTAATTCGACATAAACCCGAAGGATCGTGCACATATACGTTTCATAACCGCAGTTCATACATATATTTCATATGTTTGTTGTTGTTTGATTTATCATCTACGGGTTTATGTCGAATTAATTTGATGGCCTGCTCCCAGTTGGCTTGTTAGCTCAATTGGTAGAGCGCTGCACTAGTATCGCAGAGGTCAGTGGTTCGAATCCCGTACAGGCCTGAAATCTTTTTCAGGTCTGATTTTCACTATTGCTCAAATAGTGCTTTACTGCGAAGGATCGTGCACATATACGTTTCATAACCGCAGTTCATACATATATTTCATATGTTTGTTGTTGTTTGATTTATCATCTACGGGTTTATGTCGAATTAATTTGATGGCCTGCTCCCAGTTGGCTTGTTAGCTCAATTGGTAGAGCGCTGCACTAGTATCGCAGAGGTCAGTGGTTCGAATCCCGTACAGGCCTGAAATTTTTTTTTCAGGTCTGATTTTCACTATCGCTCAAATAGTGCTTTACTGCGAAGGATCGTGCACATATACGTTTTTTTCACATATCTATATGCTTCTTTTCCAAACCTCTGTTTTTCTTACATCCTCTGAAACTACATCACAATGTTCTTCATCAATGGCACTTGGCTAACAAAAGTTCTCTTTCTGCATAGATGAATAATCTCAAAAATAGGTCGCAGGTGTTTTATACCTCTAACTATGCGTTTAATTTACCCAGACGTGACGAAAATTGGAAGAAAACTAATTATGTACAAACACAATCTGTCAGAATCAATGAGATACTAATTTTCGAAGTTTTAAAGGCTAAGCTGGAGTCAAACTTCCCAGAGGATACAGGTATAGGCGAGGAGCCAGTTCGACCGCATCCAAACTGATAAGTATACCAGCCTTGTAATGTTGCCCACTAATTGAATAACTTCCTCGTTCTTATCAACCAGTGCGCTTGTACTATACATGGATAAACGACAACAACATTAAATATCAAAGATTGCCTAAACTGAGAGTTTTTAGATGGACAGTATTAGGAAGGCAGGTTAAGGCAACTTTAACGATTATATCTAGAAAACATCACCCGCTTTAAAACTGGGCAAAGGTAGCTCAAAGTGATCTTCTGACAACATACTTGATACCTGCTACTCATAAAAAGAAATTCACATATAAAAAAGTTCAGCATTAGCATCAATATGGCCTGTTGGTGTAGTAGCATGATTCTCGTTTAGGATGCGAGGGTCCCGGGTTCGACTCCCGGACAGGCTCCTTCTGTCTTGAATAGAGTAGAGATTTTGAACCTTGATTCTCTTAGATAATCCCAAAGAAATTCACTTATCTATAGGAATGATCGGAACGCTAATATTTCTTGTGACTGAGTTGTGTTATAGTGTACAGACACCGCGATGTCCACAATAGTTGATGGGCGAAATAAAGCAAACCGTAAAGAGAACAGTTCCAATCAACAGTCATCAATTGCTGTCATACGATTTTTTCGGTGGCCCATATCAACGTTCACGTTCCTTATAATTTACATTAACATGTTTGGTTACTGTGAAACCTGCGTCAACTACAGCTGCACCATAGCGAGCAGACATCCTCTAGTGAGAGAATATCAGCTTATGTCCTTATATTGTCTTCCCTTACTCTAAGGAAAAAAACTGCGACCTGGTGAGCGAATTAACAGTAAATCGTCAAAAATAAAAACCAAGAGAACAGCTGATGACAACAGATAACAGTAGCTTTGACGAATTTCAAACAACGGCAATTTCTCCCCTATCCATTAATTGAACTATGTACCAACTATGTAACACGAAACATAAATGTTGAGAGAACAAAGCGAAATCGGTCGGTGTAAAACGCAGACTGCAGACCGAGGGTAAAATGCAGACTGCAGACCAGGGGTAAAATGCAAACTGAGGGTAAAATAAAATAACAATAAAAAACAAGACTTGGGAGTCTTCCTACGCGTACCCGTAATTTTTTTTCAAAATCCCGAAAACTCAAACCAAAAGGCGTTTATTCGCCTTAGTCAAGCTTATTATCAACCTCGAGTTCTTGAACTACCCATTTTCTTGAACCAAGTTTCCCACAAGCGCCCAAACTAATCATAATATATTCTACGCATCTTACCTTTGTTTACGTGTCGGCCATTTTGAATTGTGCTTACGCGATTAGGTCTGGGATCGAGTAACTCTTTCAGCGTTTATATTCTTCATATGGCCTTGGGATTGTTCGGAAGACAAGGCAAGCAAAACCCGACAGGACAACAACAAAGAAAGGTAAAATTTTAGGTATCGAGCATAGTTTGTGAAAGACATTCAATCTTTGTACTCGACTTCAATGTATCAAGAGGTTTGTGAATTGATATTTGCTGAAAGGTGACACTGGGCTATCCAAACACGAAAAATTATAACATTTCGGCTTCTCAAATAATTGTTACTATGACCATTTTGATAGAGGAGATGCCAAAACTCAACGTTTCTAGGGCCATGTGAGTTGAGGACCATGTGAGTTTACTGCGTGAAGCGGCCTAAGTGTGTTTCGTGAGTCCTGACGTGACATTATTTTACAGGTACGAACATTCTTTATTTCATCCTCATGACTCGTTTTTTATTATTAATATTTTATTTTACACTCAGTCTACATTTTACTCCTGGTCGGCAGTCTGCAGTCCGTATTTTATAAGTTAGAAAGAGAGAGAAAAGGGAAAGGGAACACCCTAATCCAAGAAAGCAACTGCCCAGCTATCGTTATAGTGTCTGAGGTACATCATTTCATCATTGTTCAACCGATGGCCGTCAATGAAACTAATCATAAATTATTGTTAGAGGTCTAACAATGAGGGAGTACGCCTCATTGTTAGACCGTCTTTTTCTTAACTTTATTAATTAATATTAATCTTAATATTAACTTGGATATTAACCTTGGATACTATCCTAACTCCAAGAAATGATAGCTTGTTGTTAAGCCGGAAAAGGAAGGCCACGCGAAGGAAATGTTTGCAGGGACTGGTATCAATTTCACCACCGAGGGACGCACCGAGGGCCTTGGCGCTGCATTGGGCTCTCGGTCTTATCTTGAGCAATATGTGGGTAGCAAGGTAGAAGAGTGGGTGAAAGAAGTGACGAGGTTGGCGGAGTTTGCAAGATCTCAGCCAGAAGGTAGTTACGCCGCATTCACATTTGGGCTCCGACAATGGTGGACGTACTTTATGAAAACCTACTGCAGCCTTTAGAGCATGCAATCTCGGATGTACTCATACGTCGCTCATAGAACGTAACTGTTCTGAGGAAGAACGTAGTCTCGTAGCATTACCGGTGCGTATGGGAGGCCTTGGGCTCATTAATCCATCTGATACTGCAGATGCGGAGTATTCAGCGTCTGTTAGGGTAAGCGCTCCACTTGTAAGCAAAATAGAGGCGCAATCCCACGAGACCCCAGAAGAGGCCGAGGTACAACGACTAGTATACGTCACCCGGAAAGAAAAGGATGATAGACTAAAAGAAAAGCTCGAGGAGATGAAGGCCTTATTACCAGACAAGACAGAGAGCCGTAGACCTGGCCTGTGAAAAAGGATCCAACTGGCTTACAGTTATTCTTCTCAAACACATGGATTTTTATCTCATCAAGGGGGAATTTCGGGACGCTGTGAGGCTTCGATATGATTGGCCAATACCCGATAATCCATTAGTATACGTTTGTGGGAGCCTGTTTATAGTGGATCACGCGATGATCTGCCAGCGTGGAGGCTTAGTCTTTCAGCGTCACAATTAAATACGCGATCTACAGGCCGAGCTGCTCGACATGGTTTGTTACGATGTGCAGGTGGAACCGGCTTTATAACCTATTACAGGCGAAGAATTTCCCAGAGGGACTAATCCAGCCCCTGACGCACGTCTCGACGTCCGCTGTAGGGGTTTCTGGGAGCGACAGAGGGCCGCTTTTTTCGATATAAGGATGTGTCATCCCAATGCAGACTCATACAGAGATCTTAGCCCCAAGCAGATTTACAGGATTCATGAAAATGAAAAGAAGCGAAAATACAACTCCCGTGTAACAGAAGTAGAGCAAGGCACTTTCACCCCACTGGTATTTACAACGACGCGGAGGATGGCTAACGAATGCCTGAGGTACCACTCAAGATTAGCCGAGCTATTATCTGTTAAAAAGCAAGAGAGCTACGCCACAGCAATTTCATGGATTAGAGCGAAAGTGTCCTTTGCAATTTTGCGGAACGCGCTCTTAAGTCTAAGGGGATCTAGAACCCCGAGAAGGAGGAACTTAAACATTAAAGACAGGGATCTGAAAGTAGAGAAGGGTCGAGCAAGACTTCATTAAACTCATCAGTTATAGATTATTTTTATTATTTTTAAAGTACATTTTTCTTATTATTCTTTTGCGTTGAACTTTTGAAGACTATGCATTTCCTTCGTCAAGAGACTTAAAGTAAGATATAGACTACCTAAACAGCACATTATAATTTCATTATTCATAGCCATATAATTATGTAGTTTAGGTTAGTGATATTTTTCCTTAAAAGGAGAGTTGTAACTTGCAAGATTTTTTAAAATTTTTTATACACTTTCATGTTGGATTCAATAAAGGTTATTTCTCATCAAAATTTAAAATCTTAATATTAACTTAAACTCATTGAAGAAATACTCTCCTGGTCACTTTCAGACAAAAAATTCAACCGTCAGCCGTCAAAGATCCAAATATTTAACCGTCAGCCGTCAAAATCGGAAAAAAGTAACCGTAAAGAAAAACCTATCGTAGGCTCCAATATAAGCTGGAACTACGAAACTCTTTCCTTTTATAGGCATAAACTAGTGGTGACTAACTGTAAAACTATTAGACTAATAGAAAAAAGAAACATACGAATCTCAAGATGGAGAATCCGGGTATCAATCCCGATACCTCCCGCATGCAAAGCGGGCGCTCTACCATTTGAGCTAACTCCCCTCACTACCACAGTGTCTATAATGTACACAAGGCCATGGCTGAAACACATCGCGAATCCTACAATTGCAAATTTATGTCACACGCATCTCCCATTCACACATCACTAAGTCATATCATTTACTAAATAACATCAAAGACAAGGACAAACTGATCAGCAAACAAGAGGAAGTTTACAAGATCAATTTATCCGACTATAGAACTTCCTATATTGGAGAGAATGGTATGAATCTAAACGCAAGACTGAACAGAAACGATGGACGAAAAATGGTGCATGACACCATCAATCACATCGCTGAACATCATTCACTCACGCGATGCTTAGCTTACAGCACTAACTACTTTCAACGACTGGCGCTGGAAAGCAGGTTCTCTCATTATAACTAAGCACTGAGTCACTTAAACAGACCGAAAGATAGCCAACATATCTTCTGCCGCTTTTTGCGTTTCCATCGCCTACATTGTCCAGGAATTACGAAAGTAGCTCTAATTTAATTTTTTTCATGCGCGAGATCAAAGTGGGCAATCCCGAGTGGGCAAGATGGGCCCATCTTGCCATTCTTTAGCGGCTCTCGAAGTAAACAAGTCGTTCTTGATTCTTAATAAAGCGAAATTGTTTTGCAATATAATCAATCCTTTATTAACCAAGCTTGTTCGGTCAAGATGGCTGGATATTAGCCTCATTCTTTTTTGCATTTTTTTTGGACCTGTATTTCGTCTCGGTCCATAAAAATGCAAAAAAAGGAACTCGGCCAATATCCAGCCATCTTGACTGAACAAGCTTGGTTAATAACACATATATACTACATTTGCAACATACTCATGAATATGCTGGCGAAACTCCCAATGAGGAGTTTTATGATTAAAGCTATTTACGGTTTTTGGAACACTTCACATGATCTAAATGTCTTCAGTTGTGATCCTTTCGAACGACGGGAATGGCTCAAATGTTCAAAGACAAGTCATCGAATGAATGACTGAATAAATGAATAGCTTTATTTAAAGAGGGAGACGCAATAACCTATTAAAGTTGTCTGATTAACGAACCCAAAAAATTAAATTAAAAGACAAAATAAACTAATAAATATATAAGAAATACGTATATACATAGACTAACTTTTTTGTTAATACGAAACGTTTCAATATATAAAACAGCAGTGTGTTGAAGTAAAATGACAAAGGCAATCTATTGGTCCTCAGAGTAAGAGACTGCACCGTGGTCTAATGTTCTTACAGTTCGTTGAGCCGGTGCTATTACAGCACCAGCAGATTAATATTATAACAAATTATAATGAACCAATCGCTAAACAGAAATGACCGTATAGAAAATGATAATCCACTACCGACCGAGAAAATCACGTTTAAACTCTGTGTCTTTACATACAGTGGCCTCTGTAGCGTAATGGATACCACAGACTCTACCTGTGAATGGAGCGTAGTTGAAGATTTCAGGCTTCGAGTCCCGTCGGAGGTATTGAATTATACACCTTTTTTTTACTTTTAGTTTCAGCTGCCATCTATGATAGAATGATAAAGAGCAATTTTCTCAAGGCAGGAACAAAACCATAGCAAAGTAGAGAAAACTCGAGTACCATTGTAACCAAGACGTCATGTGGCTTTACGTACGTTTAGAGGTGGTTCACAATGGACGCTTTTTTTTTCTGGCTCCGGTCAGACCTTTATATTCGAGTTAGTGTTTTTAAAGTGCCCATAATGTCAAAAAATGTTTTTCACTCATCTAATTCTACATTTCACCAAATGAACTTCTGCGAAAAAAATTTTCGATTTCCATAAAACGCAATTTTTTATAATTTTTCTAAACACATTCAAATTTTCCGCCATTTTGGTCCACCATTCGCACCAGTCTTCCTTGGTTTAAAGTGAGTCGTGACGTAGGTTCAGAAACACGTGATTTTGGGTTGTGACTTATGTGACTTGAAAACAAGTGGGAATTTGCTTCAGAGTGGTCACAATATCGTAAGCTCACAATATCGTAAACGACCCGCACTCGACCAGTGTATTTATATGCATTTTAAGGTCAAGCGTGGTTCCTTAACCTACGTCACAGACATCAGTCACGTGGTCATTTTGAGCACGTTATTCTTGTGATCAGCGGCAGGGGTCGACCGCAAGAAAATAGAATTTTGAACTTTGTCAAAAATTCGTTAAAAAAATCGCGTTTTATCCAAATCGAAAAAAGTTTTCACCGAAGTTAATTAGGTGAAATGTAGAATTAGATAAGCGAAAAACGTTTTTTGACCTTATGGGCACTTTAACTTTTTTCTTTAACTTGGGTGTTATTACGAACTGATGAGTTTTTTTTCAAGCCTTTGATGGAGGATGAATAAGGTTAAGATATTAAAAACAAGTGCATTATCATCAGCGCACTCTTGAAGCCGCTGCTATTTTTCATATAGCAGAATATGAATGATACTAGGGATGTATTCAGTGTACGGCCACGCCACCCAAAAAAACATCGCTGCAATCCTTTTTTATTGAACCTTATTCTCCATCAGTGTCGTCAAAGGCTTCTTAACAATAGCTCATAGTAGGACTTGCTGCGAGTTTTAGTGTCATGCAAAAGGCCTCGCCGTAAAATAACACAGCTGATACTTTCCTCTTACCTGTTAGCCGATTAGCACAAAGGATTCAGCTATCATTGATCAAGGATTTTCAGTTGCCAGATTCGTTTTCGAAATGACAGAACCAGCTGATAAAGATAAACATGAGGTGATTACAGATAAGCTCGTAATAAGACCTACGTTAAAGAAAAATGTTGAAAACACTAACTCGAATATCATGGCCTGACCGGAGCCAGAAAACAGAAACCGTCCATTGTGAACCACATCTAAACGTACTCTAAGTACGTGTATAAAGTCATGTGAGGTTGTGATTGCAATCTTCCTCAAGTCTTCTTAACTTTGATATAGTTTTCTTCCTGCTTTGAGAAAACTGCCTTTTGTAATTTTATCATAATGGCAGCTCAACCTAGAAATTAAGGAAATATTACAACACCTCCGACGGGACTCGAACCCGCAATCTTCGGGTACGCTCCTTTTGAAGGCGTTGGCCGGTGGAATAGGAGGCCCACGCGTTTTCCACAACGCTACAGAGGCCGCTGTATGCTAATGTAAGACTTTAGAATATTATATTTATGTCAGTGGAGGATTATTATTTTATAAACAGTTATTTCTGTTTAGTGATTTGTTCGTTATCATTTGTTTTTAGATTAACCTGCTGGTGCTGTAATAGTACCGGCTCAACAGACTGTTATAAAACATTGGATCACGTTGCAGTTTCTTAGCTTCTGAAATGAAATTCCTTTTGTCATTTTATTTCAACACACCGCTGCTTATCATATATTTTTGCAAATTGAAACGTTTCGTATTTACAACAAAACTAGTTAAAAACTTTTTTGAAATAACTAATTAACCCTTCTCCTTATAATAAACCCTAATTAGTTAATTCAACATCAGCGGAGAGTGAAAGCTGAGTTTTTCTCCAACTTCACTTATGTCACACTCAATAATACGCTTACACGATCCTTTCATTTTCATTTGTTTGATACTTTTTAATATTTCAGTCAAGTATACATGTAAAACTAACTAAGCTACTTTTGCCCAGGTTTAAAGCGAGTGATGTTTTCTGGATATCATCTTAACCTTAACCAACCCTCCTAATACTGTCCCTCTAAAACCTCTCAGGTTAGGCAATCTTTGATATTTAAGGTTGTTGTTGTCGTTTATCGTAGTATAGTAGAAGTCCACTGGTTGATAAGAACCAGGACGTTATTCAATTAGTAGGCAAAGTTATCAGTTTGGATGCCGATCAATTGGCCCCTGGTCTTTCCCTGTATTCTCTGGAAAGTTTGACTCCAGCTTAGGCTTTAAATCTTCCATAATTAGTATTTAAATAATTCTGACAAGTTGTGTTTGTACATAATTAGTTTTCACGGAAAAAAAAGGAGCGTTCACCGTACGGAAAACAAAAGTTGAATTCACGGAAAACGTGGCAATTTACTAGCGTTTACCCATGTTTTGCCTGCGGAAAATCCGACGTTTTCTGTGCGTTTTCGCATGGGTGAATCCCAGTATTCGTTCCATTATTCGGTAGTTTTCCTTCGCGGTAACTGATGCAGGTAAGCAATTCATTTTCCGGCATTAACCATTCGGTTAACGCACTGCAAACAGCGTGTTTTCCTTTTGTTCATTGACATTTTCCGAGTGAACAACAACGTATTCATCAGAGTTAACAGCTGAAAACACGCATTTTCCGGGAAGGTTAATGTGTGTAAATGCGGGAAAACATAATGTTTTCCAGAGTTTGCAGTTCGTATAATGCATAGAAAATGCTATGTTTTCTTCTGTTCGCAACCATTTTTCGCCCGGTGAACGAAATGTTCACAAGAATTATCCAGTCGAACTCTACTGCAGGTTCTCAAGGCATTTTGTTCTATTTCCAACTCCCAGAGAGGAGAAGCACTCCTTTAATAATTATCGTCAAGTTTATTAATGCACAATGACGTTAGCGGTACAATTTATTCAGAGTCCAAAATGGAGCCTGATAACAATCATGTTTCTTAGCCTTATTTTACTTTACACATTCTCTGTCTAAAGCCAAAAAGAGGCAAAACTTAACCGTTCCAGTACAATTCATACGATAAAATTGGAAGGATGACTGTCTGAAAAATTGTGTGGGTCAATATATACAAACTATTACCAGAAAACTGATCTCTAGATATATGTTTAAATTTCTAAACTTCTATTATAAGCACTTTGCAAAAATGAGTGTCAAGTGTTTGAAGAAAAAATAATTATAAAAGTTCACCCAAATGCACAATTCAGTCAAATATGTAGTGTGATAATGTTCAAAAATCCATTCATACATGTGAATTATTTGCTAAAAAACACCTGCATTCAATCCTGAACATAAGTGCCAAATAGTGGTCAAGGAAGGAAAAATTCTAGAAACTGAATTCACTTTCCACTGACAATAACTTAAATGTAGACTGCTCAATAACTTAAATTGCTCAAAATATTACATGTTAGACATGTATGTGTTTACAGTCTTCAAACTCTCTTGTAATTGACCATGATTGTACAGAAGTCTCACTTTAAATTTTGCAAATGAGGTGGTTTCTTGTGAAAAAACTGAAATCAGCAAATTCTCAAATTAAAAGCTTAATTCAGAGAGAATAGAAGAATGGAGATGGCAGACCTACATTATCTGTATCAGATACAATGTATATATGAAGTTCGTATATTTTGAACTGCGGTATTAGATACGTATGATGCACGATCCTGGCAGTAGGGAGCGCTATTTATGCAATAGCGAAAATCAGACCTGAAAAAAATCAGGCCTGTACGGGATTCGAACCACTGACCTTTTCGCTATTGCACAAATAGCGCTCCCTACTGCGAGGATCGTGCATCATACGTATCTAATACCGCAGTTCAAAATATATGAACTTCATATATACATTGTATCTGATTTATCATCACGGGTTTATTACGAATCAACTTAACGGCCTGCTCCCAGTTGGCTTGTTAGCTCAACTGGTAGAGCGCTGCACTAGCATCGCAGAAGTCCGTGGTTCGAATCCCGTACAGGCCTGATTTTTTTCAGGTCTGATTTTCGCTATTGCTTAAATAGCGCTCCCTACTGCGAGGAACGTGCATCATACGTAATTATCTGTATCATTGGGTAAAAATATAGCAAGTTTATAAGAGATGGTCCCTAGAAGAGAATTGAGTAACTGTATACTAAAATTAAAATTAGATTAATAAAGTGGCGGCCCAGTGCAATTTTTCTGGGATCTCTCCACTATTTCTATGACTTGGTCTACCAACCCTTCTTTTCACTGACTGCTTCTTTTGCTGATTCGTCATGGAAGACTTATAACTCTGGTCTAGTACATGGAAGAAGTTGGTAACTTCTTCCGTCCACCAGGTAAGGGGCCTTGTCACCATTGATGTGGGATCTTTTTCATTAGACTCATCTGAGAAGACAAGACTAGGATGCAGGGCCTCAAAAATTGGTTCTCTCTTCTCTTCTTCACTTGCCACTTTGAGTCTCTTATACAGTTTCTAAAAAGGAAAATGTGAAAGAAGTTTTTATAATACTGAATGGTGAACAACTCCTACAATAAAACAATTATAAAGCCTTTGAATGAACCTCAGTGTCACTGGTTTGAGTTGTTCTTGGCATAAAAAGTTTTTTATCACCAGATCTACAGTGTAACTTGAACCTTAACCAGTTTTTAGATCAAACTTAAATTCAAACCTTCTGAAATTTATTCAAACATACAAGCTGATAAGATATTTGAGTGTTAAAGAGCCAAACAACTTTTTTTACCCTTTTAATTCTCTGGCGCTTCTTTTGCTCCTTCTGATACTGCTCGTAGGTACCATTTTCTTCCTGTCGTCTTCCTTTCTTTGACGACGCAAAGTTTTGAGAAATAGCATCTGAAAGGAAAGGTAGGTATGCCAAGATCAGTTATATAAAAAAAGATTGTCAGTTTTCAGGGCTGTAGTGAGCAAGGGGAAAGATGGGGAACTTGCCTCATCTAAAATCAATCCAAAGTTAAAGACAAATTGCGTTTATTCGGTCAAACAATCCCCGTTTGAACATACCTAGAATTCTTCTTTCGGTACAAAGAGAATCATTCTGAATCTGCTCATTTTCTTTGACCTCTTTCGAGATGGTGGCTAATACAGGTCGGTTTGCTGGTTCATTCTCTCTGTGAGAAATTCAAATAATTGCATCATTAATAATATGACAATCAAACTGAGAAAGATAACTTTCAAGTTAATTAAAACAGGATAAAACAGAGTTCTTGTGCTCGAGTATAAAGTGCAAATTAAAGAATTGTTTGTTCCAGATGTTTGCGCTTAGCCATTTCACAGTGGAAGTCTGATCAGTACGTGATATTTTGTGGAGAAAGTTGCTTTCTACTTCTCATGGCCCAGGGATCTTTCTCAACAACATATCTTTTGAATTCCACTGATTAAGAGCTAAGCCCCAATTGTCTAGAACAAACTACACAATCACCCAGCTAGCTCACCATCAAATAATTCTATGAGCGTCAAAGGATTGACATTACAAGCAAAAAAACCTTTTTGTTTACTTTTCAACAATTTTTTGTTTCTGATTTAGCTTATATTTTATAACTTTAAACATGAACTATTAAGCTTAGGCTTTTCTTCCAATTTCTTCGCGTCTGTGCAAATCAAACGCTTAGAAAGAGGTATAAAACACCTGCGACTTATTTTTGAGCTATTTTGCATCGTGCACGATGCAAAACGTGTCCTTTCATTCACAACACTGATAAAATATCGGGACCTAAACGATCCATTAAGATCACCGATCACTTCACGTGCACCTCCGCCAATGTAATCTATTGCATAACTTGCACTTATTGCAAAAAGATATACATCGGCAAGACAGGCAGAAGACTAGGTGACCGATTCCGAGAACACCTTCGAGACGTGGAAAGGAATGACAAAGACACATCGAAACCAGTCGCTAGACATTTTAATTTACCTAATCATTCTAAGCAACACATGGCAATCTGCGGTCTTTCCTTGCACTTAGGTGGAACGGAAAGCCGTAAAAATCTTGAACAAAAGCTCATCTTTCAAACCGGCAGTCTAAATCCCACAGGGATCAACGAACGCTTTTCATTCCACTAATTTATTCATGTTTTTCTCGTTGCCATGCTCCCACCAATAACGTAGCTCCATTTTCTGCCTTTAAAAGCACACAAAACCCACAATTCCTCTATTCGCTCCGACGAAGGGCTAACGCTCGAAACGTCAGCTTTTGTAATCATTACGGTGGCTAATTTACCATTTCAACTTTTTTGATAGATCCAAATTATTTCGTTACTCCCACCGACGCAGCCCCAAACAGTTTCTTTCGAAACTATCAGTCTTTATACAGCTGTATGACAGTTTATTCATACAACAACAAACATATGAAACATATGAGTGAACTGCGGTTATGAGACGTATATAAAAACGATCCTTCGCAGTAAAGCACTATTTAAGCAATAGTGGAAATCAGACCTGAAAAAAAAAAAATTTCAGGCCTGTACGGGATTCGAACCACTGACCTCTGCGATACTAGTGCAGCGCTCTACCAATTGAGCTAACAAGCCAACCGGGAGCAGGCCATCAAATTAATTCGATATAAACCCGTAGATGATAAATCGAACAACAACAAACATATGAAACATATGAGTGAACTGCGGTTATGAGACGTATATAAGAACGATCCTTCGCAGTAAAGCAGTATTTAAGCAATAGTGGAAATCATACCTGAAAAAAATTTCAGGCCTGATTTCCACTATTGCTTAAATAGTGCTTTACTGCGAAGGATCGTTCTTATATACGTCTCATAACCGCAGTTCACTCATATGTTTCATATGTTTGTTGTTGTTCGATTTATCATCTACGGGTTTATATCGAATTAATTTGATGGCCTGCTCCCAGTTGGCTTGTTAGCTCAATTGGTAGAGCGCTGCACTAGTATCGCAGAGGTCAGTGGTTCGAATCCCGTACAGGCCTGAAATTTTTTTCAGGTCTGATTTCCACTATTGCTTAAATAGTGCTTTACTGCGAAGGATCGTTCTTATATACGTAGTTTATTCATAGTTATGAACGAAATTGGTATAGTTTTAGCCTGGAAACTTTGCAAGGGAACAACTTTTGATAAAGTTGAAGATCTGTTGACCAGTTTAAAAGACAGACTTGCCTCTAAGGGTTGTGTTGTTAACCATTTCTATATTGACAACTGTTGCCAGTGGAGGCATAAACTGAATTCTATTTTTGATGAGGTGTCTATAAAGCTTGATCCTTTTCATGCAATACAGAGGGTAGTGACTAAAATACCAAAAAAGGGTGGCAGTGGACCACTTCAGAAACTGCGCACAATCCATCTACCAATTCATCGATCTATTGTTCCATAATTCTACTGATCCATTGATCTTATAACGATCCATCGATCTATCTATCGATCTACTGATCCATCGATCTAAACATCCATTGATTTACCACTGACTGATGCAAACCGTTTCACTTCTTTAACCTTTAGCGTGACGTCAGTTGTGAGGTTTTTAACCGAGCATAACTCTGTTATGGCGAATGAAATCATCGTTGTAGTTTTTCTTCGACACGATCAAGGTAATTTTTTTGTCGAACAGGCTGCCCGTCGTGCTGCAAACTAGTTGCAAGTTTCTCGCGGGTTGTAGGATGACTCGCAGAGTAATTTTTCAGTATGGGTCACTTTCCGGTTGCAAATTGGAAACTCTCATCACAGCAAAAGAGGCAGTCTGAAATTCTCTGTAAACATTTGTGTCAAAATGCATCGGACTTACAGCACTCAAGTGACAACGAATGCTCTGACGATGACTTCTGCTAAGGTTGACGAAACTTCTGTTACTATCAACCAACCACAGCCATTCTCAGGACTACTCTCATCCAGATTTTTTTAAGTTTTGAAAAGGATTTATTTGCAATAAACCACCTAGGATACAAAATAAAAGTGCTTAACGCACGTGGGCTTGGCCCTGACTAAATTATTTAAACAGTCCAGAGTTCAGTTCATAATTACTAAGAAAAACAATGATGAGGCTAGAGATAAATTAATTATGATAACGATGATGAGATTAAGGCTAAACTATTGTGACTAGAAATAAATTACCTAATATAATGATCTAATGTACTAGAAATAAATTAAATATTATTATTACTGGACTGCTCCCACTCGAAAGACTGGACTACAAGATCAAATGTTGCTCAGGGTACAAAGCTATAACGTTATTGATCAGCAAAGCTCAAAAAATATCAATGACTGTTAAAGAGCACACACAATATGTTGCAATACGCCAGTAAAACTAATTAGAAGCAAGTAGGGGAATTAGCTCAAGTGGTAGAGCGCCCGCTTAGCATGCGGGAGGTACCGGGATCGTTACCCGGATTCTCCATCTGTTGGTATGTTTTTTTTTTTTAATTTACAATGGAATACTACTGAGCTTATTGTTCAATAGTGAAAAGAAAATTTCTTAATACCTACTTATATTGCAATGTGTTTTACTCGCTTATGCACTTCGAAAAGGAGGACCAAGACCTTTTGATTATGTCGGGTGTTGTATTTGACTCTCAGTGTCACCATACACAACAGAAAATTTCTTGGAGTTTTCTTTCTTCCTTAAGGTATCCTGTCCCTCATTTTGGTCTCTGTAGTCATGTAGTGGTAACCACATCCGACTCACATTCAGATGTTCACATACTCGAGCCTTGCCAGGAATATTTGGGTTCTCAGTAAAATTACTTGTAGACCTAAGGCCATCTCAATTTAATGCTTCGTTTCCCATCGCCCGACCGACCCAATTCCTGCATCGTTTTTAAAGCCTTTTTAGACATTTGACAGTCGTTTTAATATACATCTTTTACCATCTAATTATACCTTCAAGACTAAATGTGAGATTTAGCATGCAAAAGTAACTGGAACACAAACTGAATGATTCTTGGAAAAGAACATTTCGTCAAGACAGCTTTTCTCATTAAACAGTAACTTTCTAAAAGTCTTGCTTGTCAGTCTCAATCTCATAATGAGGGCGACTGAAACTTTAGTTTTAACACGAACTTGCATTCAAGTTTTCTTCTTCTTCTTCTTGCCGGCGGATGATGTTACTGTTTTCGGTGCGGAGACAAAAGGCTTGGCACCCTTTTCCGAGCAGGTCCGAGAAACAGGGTGAACCACTTTTATTGGCCCTTCATCTTAATTTACTGATGCATCGGGTTCTGTGCTTCCACATCCGCAACAGATCAGGTCAAACTTTTTGCACGAATAATACTGCTTTTCCACTGGATCACTGCATGAAATTGATCCTGGCGCACGATGAAGATTTTTTAATATTAAACAATATACCATTTTATCAATTAAAAGAGGAAAAAAACAACATTCTAAAATGGAGACGCACCCGAAGATTTCACCTCTGCAGGAGGAAAACCTGCACCGGGGTATAAGATTTTTGCGAGCTGCAGAAGATGGTTATGCAGTTCCTCCCATTGCGTTGGGTGGAAGATGGTTATGCAGCTCCACCCATTCCATTTCCGGCGGAAGTATCTTTGTGCTCGCCGCTTTAATCAGAACGTCGAAAGCATTCAATGGCTTGACAGCTTTTGCCTGTGGTTCTTCGTCTAGAACATCAAAATCTACAAAGTTCGCACCGAAGACATTAACAATCGTTCCAACGTTTTCTACGAGATCGACTGAAACGAAATTCAATCTTTCGGTTCTGCATCTACAGGCTTTTTAAATCCCACTCTACATTTGACACGTACATCTAAATCTCCATCATACACATCGGTGAGCACTTCTTGAAACGACAAGTTCTTGTCAACGAACTTTACCCTAGGTAAGGCCACAACCCTCTTCTCTTTTCGTAATCTTATCACAGGTGCACATGAATTACTGTCTCCAAATGAAGAATAACGAACGAAGAAACCACGTTTTCGAGTTAACTTTGTAACCAAACTTTCGTACTTAGCAGCCCGGCCTTCTCTGCCACCCAGACCCCTTCAAGTGTTGGTTTTTTTTTTACCCGACCGACCGACCGACTCACCCTCACGAGAGGGAGGGCAGTGGGAAACGAAACATTAAATTGAGATGACCTAAATAAATGTTTGTGCTAAATTTTGAAGGATATGGTCGAAAAGGAAAGATGCGCCAATGATGAAACGATGCACTTCAGACACTATAATAATAGCTGGCCAGTACCTTTCTTGGCTTCTTACCTCTCTGATTACGATGTTTCCTTCCCGTTCATATGCATTGCACGTTTCATTTTTCTCTCTTTCTAAAATCATTTATAAGGAATAGATCTGACATGAATAAAACTAGTGCTAACGAAAAATGTCAGTCGGCAGAGCGTGGTGCTGATAACGCCAAGGTCGTGAGTTCAAACCTCACACGGACCAAACAAATCTAACTTTTTTTCACATATATATATATATGGTTCTTTTCCAAACCTCTGTTTTTCTTCCATCCCCTGAAACTACATCACAATGTTCCTCATCAGTGAAAAAATAGCTCGCAGGTGTTGTATACCTCCAACTATGCGTTTAATTTACACAGATGGGAAGATAATTGGAAGAAAACTAATTGTGCACAAAAACAACCTGTCAGAGTTAATGAAATACTAATTTTCGAAGCTTTACAGCCTAAGCTACATTCAAACTTCCCAGAAGATACAAGGATACAATTGGCCAGGGGCCAATTGATCGGCATCCGAACTGATACGTATACCAGCCTTGTAATGTTGCTCGTTCTTATCAACCAGTGTACTTCTTCTATACCACAATAAAAGACAACAACAACTTTCAATGTGAAAGATTTCCTAAACTGAGAGGTTTTAGAGGGACAGTATTAGGAGGGCAGGTTAAGGCAACTTTAACGACTATATCTTGAAAACATCACTCGCTTTAAAACTGGGCCAAGGTAGCTCAAAGTGATTATCTGAAAACACACTTAACACCTGCTTCTCATAAAAAGAAATTCACACATTTAAAAGTTTAATATTAATATGAATATGGCCGGTTGGTCTAGTGGCATGATTCTCGGTTAGGGTGCGAGAGATGCCGGATTCAAATCCCGGACAGGCCCCTTCTGTCTTGAATAGGGTAGAGATTTTGAACCTTGATTCTTTCAGATAATGCCAAAGAAATTCATTTCTCTATAGGAATGATCGCAACGTTTATATTTCTTTTGACTGAGTTGTGTTTTAGTGTACAGACACCACAATTTCCACAATGGTTGATGGGCGAAATAAAGTAAAACAAAAGACAACAGTTCCAATCAACAGTCATCAATTGATGTCATACGATTTTTCCGGTGGCTCATATCAACGTTCACGTTCCTCATAATTTGCATTAACATGTTTGGTTACTGTGAAACCTGCGTCAACTATGGCGGCATCATAGTGAGCAGACATCTTCTACTGAGATAATGTTAGCTATGTCCTTATATTGTACTGTCTTCCCATACTCTAAGGAAAAAACTGCAGCCTGGTGAGCAAAACAATACTCAATTGTCAATGATAAAAACCCAACAGCTGATGACAACAGATAATTGTAACTTTGGCGAATCTCAAACAACGGCAATTTCTCCCCTAACCATTAATTGAACGGTGTAGTAATAAGCAGGAAACATAAACGTTGAGAGAACAAAGCGAAATACCTGAATGTCAATTTTAACTTGATTCAAAACAGGTGCACTCCATCTGCAAGAAACATTGCTAGAAAGAGTTTGTTCTCCAGATGAAATAGCTTCTCTAAGAGAATTTAAGCGAGGCATGGTGAAATAATATAAGAGATTAGAAAAGGCTCGCGATGGATATTTACCTCGCCGCTTACATACATACATACACTTTGCACTTATATAACATAACTAACGATTGCAAGTGCCTACGATTCTCCAAGGACTTAATGTCGGCCAACTTGAGGAGGGGGGACAGGGGGCAATAGCGTAGGAATGGAGGGGTCCACTTGAGGGTGGATCCCGTCTAGAAACTGGTCTCGTGCAGGGTTGCGATTCGGAGCATACAAACTACAGACACGGAAAGATTGGTTACGAAAGGAGAATTCACACTGGAGAAAACGGCCGTCAGAATCGGTCCAAGAGTTAGATAAAGACAACGTGGGGCTGTAAAGAATCACACACCCGCGAGAATGAGTAGAGCCTGGAGATAGTACAGAGTTAAAGCCAGAGGAAAGAAACCAAGAACGACACTCATTTGCGGACGTACAATGCGTTTCCTGGAGGCAGACCAGGTCTACACTCACAGGTAAGTTTCGCAACTACTGCACAAGACCATCTCGCTTAGACAGGTCTCTGATACAATTAGCATTTAAAGTAAGTACAGACAAAGACATGAGGAAAAGATGGATAACCCTCATGAAAGCCAGGGCTGAGGCTTCCCCTTCTTATTAGAAAGATTGGGAACAGCCTTCGGCCGCTTAGAGATCGTGCTGGACAATTGAGCATTGGATGGAACCATCGTACGTTTTTTGGCAGGGCGCTTTCTGGTGACAGTTTCGAAGTTCTCAAAGGACACACTTCGCGTGAGAGGAGAGAAAAACTCCGAGATAACAGGGGACTCAGAGCCCTGGACAGGGGTAGAGTCTTGAGAAGAAAATTCGGTGATATCCTCTTCAATGTCACCAACAACAGAACAATTGTTAACATTAATTACTTTAGTGGTGCTTTGACCAGACTTACTACTACTATTAACTACTTGACTGGTGCTTTGACCAGAATTACTATTATTTACTTAGTTACATGTCTGGTACCAGACTTACTATTGTTATCATTGACATTAACTATTTGTCTGGTACTTTGACCAGAGTTACTACTATTTTCTACGACACTATTGTTAACATTAATTGGCTGGCTGGTATTTTGACCAGGATTACAATTAGGTTCTGAGGCCTCAGATTGTTTAACAACTTCGCTAGGAACAGTGATAACGACAGGATCAACCGTATTTGACGGAATGGGAGCGTTGACCAGCAGGTTAGCCGCGTTTCCAGCGGAGATTGGCGGGAAATCAGCAGCCGGTGGGACAACGCTAGCTCCTGGGAGCGTAGGGCCGCAGACATTATCACTTCGACGAGAAGGGCAATTACGAGCCCAATGACCTGCTTTCCCACATCTCATGCATTTCCCATTAAAAGCACAATCAGCAGCCTTATGACCCATGGTTTTGCAAATTGAACAGAAAGGTTTTATACCGCGATACCAGATATGAACAGGGTATCCATCGATTGTAATCTCCGCCGGTATGGGTTTTTCAAGCGACATCGTGAGGATGCGTGAGCCGGTAAAGAGATCAGGTCTCCCAATAAAAGTCTGACGTTTACAGAAGACAACTTTACCGAAATGTTTGAAGTCGTCACACAGAATTTCATCATCCCCTTCGGCAGGGTAATGATGAATGTAAACAAGAGTATGACGACGATCAGAGTTTGTAACGCTACACTCCTCACCATTAAGATTAAGTATACCGCACTCTAACAGACTCGCTTTGTCATCCGGATCCTTGAACGTAAGGCGAATGAGCCCTCTGGGAACAAATTGAACGGCCGACAATTTACTGAAATTAACTACTTTTTCTAATATTTTAAGAACATCCGGTCTAGAGTTGATCGTAACTGCCGCCGCAGCATGCACAACACATGTTCTGGCGCAAACCAAAACCATCACTCAAAAAGGAAAAAGGAAAGGGCTCAAAAAGCCTGCTTGAAAAGGCGAAAAAGGAAAGGAAACCCACCAAGTTCAGCAAAGCTGAAAACCTGGATGGGCCACAACCAAGCTCGGACCCACGGAAAAAGGCCAAGGACCAGATGGGTGATCCAAACCGAAAATAAAGAAAAAAAAAAAAAAAGACTGGCGTTCCCAGGTACTTAGCACAGTCAGCAATTAAGGTTTTATACTTACAAATCCCTTGCCCAAATAGTACGGCGAATCGTCTACCCAAGTGCAGAGAAAAAATCCCGCGTCATTGTACAATAATGAAAAGAAACGTATGATGCACGATCCCTTCGCAGTAGAGAGCGCTAATTATGCGATAGCGAAAATCAGACCTGAAAAAAATCAGGCCTGTACGGGATTCGAACCACTGACCTCTGCGATACTAGTGCAACGCTCTACCAATTGAGCTAACAAGCCAACTGGGAGCAGGCCGTTAAGTTGATTCGTAATAAACCCGTGATGATAAATCAGATGCGATGCATATATGAAGTTCATATATTCATTAAGTTTCTCAATACCTACTTATATTGCAATATGATTTCCTCGTACATGCACTTCGAAATGGAGGATCAAGACCTTCTGATTATGTTGTGTGCTGTATTTGACTCTCATTGTCACTATACACAAAATAAAACTTCTCTTAGTTTTCTTTCTTCCTTAAGCTGTCCTGTCCCTCATTTTGGTCTCTGTAGTCACGTAGTGGTTACCACATCCGACTCACATTGGGATGTTCACGTACTCCAGCCTTGCATTTGGGTTTTCAGTAAAATTATATTTTGACCTAAATAAATGTTTGTGATAAATTTTGAGGGATTTGGTCGAAAAGGAAAGATGCGCCAATGATGAAACGATGCACCTCAGACACTATAATAATAGCTGGCCAGTAGCTTTATTGGCTTCTTACCTACCTGGATTATGATGTTTCCTTCCCTTTCATATCCGTTGCCACATTTCATTTTTCTCTCTTTTTTAAAGGAATAGATCTAACAAAAAATGTTATATGAAAGCATGTTAGGTCCGTTAGCTCAGTCGGCAGAGCGTGGTGCTGATAACGCCAAGGTCGTGAGTTCAAGCCTCACACGGACCAAACAAATCTAACTTTTTTTCACATATCTATATGCTTCTTTTCCAAACCTCTGTTTTTCTTACATCCTCTGAAAGTACATCACAATGTTCTTCGTCAATGGCACTTGGCTAACAAAAGTTCTCTTTCTGCATAGATGAATAATCTCAAAAATAGGTCGCAGGTGTTTCATACCTCTAACTATGCGTTTAATTTACCCAGACGTGACGAAATTTGGAAGAAAACTAATTATGTACAAACACAGTCTGTCAGAATCAATGAGATACTAATTTTCGAAGTTTTAAAGACTAAGCTGGAGTCAAACTTCCCAGATGGTACAGGTATAGGCGAGGGGCCAGTTCGATCGCATCCAAACTTATAAGTATACCAGCCTTGTAATGTTGCCCACTAATTGAATAACTTCCTCGTTCTTATTAACCAGTGCGCTTGTACTATACCACGATAAACGACAACAACCTTAGATATCAAAGATTGCCTAAACTGAGAGTTTTTAGATGGACAGTCTTAGGAAGGCAGGTTAAGGCAACTTTAACGATTATATTTAGAAAACATCACTCGCTTTAAAACTGGGCAAAGGTAGCTCAAAGTGATCTTCAGACAACATACTTGATACCTGCTACTCATAAAAGGAAATTCACATATAAAAAAGTTCAACATTAGCATCAATATGGCCTGTTGGTGTAGTAGCATGATTCTCGTTTAGGGTGCGAGGGTCCCGGGTTCGACTCCCGGACAGGCTCCTTCTGTCTTGAATAGAGTAGAGATTTTGAACCTTGATTCTCTTAGACAATGCCAAAGAAATTCACTTATCTATAGGAATTATCGGAACGTTAATATTTCTTGTGACTGAGTTGGGTTATAGTGTACAGACACCACAATGTCCACATTAGTTGATGGGCGAAATAAAGCAAAACGTAAAGAGAACAGTTCCAATCAACAGTCATCAATTGCTGCCATGCGATTTTTCCGGTGGCCCATATCAAGGTTCACGTTCCTTATAATTTACATTAACATGTTTGGTTACTGTGAAACCTGCGTCAACTACGGCTGCACCATAGGGAGCAGACATCCTCTAGTGAGAGAATATCAGCTTATGTCCTTATATTGTCTTCCCATACTCTAAGGAAAAAACTGCGACCTGTCAATTGTCAATGATAAAAACCCAAGAGAACAGCTGATGACAACAGATAACTGTAGCTTTGACGAATTTCAAACAACGGCAATTTCTCCCCTATCCATTAATTGAACTATGTACCAACTATGTAACAAGAAACATAAATGTTGAGAGAACAAAGCAAAATCGGTCGGTGTAAAACGCAGACTGCAGACCGAGGGTAAAATGCAGACTGCAGACCAGGGTTAAAATGCAGACTAAGGGTTAAATAAAATATCAACAATAAAAGTCAAGACTTGGGAGTGTTCTACGCGTATCCGTAATTTTTTTTCAAAATCCCGAAAACTCAAACCAAAAGGCGTTTATTCGCCTTAGTCAAGCTTATTATCAACCTCGAGTTCTTGAACTCCCCATTTTCTTGAACCAAGTTTCCCACCAGCGCCCAAACTAATCATAATATATTCTACGCATCTTACCTTTGTTTACGTGTGGGCCATTTTGAATTGTGCTGACGCGATTAGGTCTGGGACCGAGTAACTCTTTCAGCGTTTATATTCTTCATATGGCCTTGGGATTGTTCGGAAGACAAAGCAAGCAAAACCCGACAGGACAACAACAAAGCAAGGTAAAATTTTAGGTATCGAGCATAGTTTGTGAAAGACATTCAATCATTGTACTCTACTTCAATGTATCAAGAGGTTTGTGAATTGATATTTGCTGAAAGGTGACACTGGGCTATCCAAACACGAAAAATTATAACATTTCGCCTTCTCAAATAATTGTTACTATGACCATTTTGATAGAGGAGATGCCAAAACTCAACGTTTCTAGGCCCATGTGAGTTGAGGACCATGTGAGTTTACTGCGTGAAGCGGCCTAAGTATGTTTCCTGAGTCCTGACGTGACATTATTTTACAGGTACGAACATTCTTTATTTCATCCTCATGACTCGTTTTTTATTATTAATATTTTATTTTACACTCAGTCTGCACTTTACCCCTGGTGTGCAGTCTGCAGTCCCGTATTTTATAAGTTAGAAAGAGAGAGAAAAGGGAAAGGGAACACCCTAATCCAAGAAAGCGACTGCCCAGCTATCGTTATAGTGTCTGAGATACATTATTTCATCATTGTTTGACCGATGGCCGTCAATGAAGGAAAAACCGCGTACAATAAAAGGTGTTAAAGCATCTTTAAACTGGTAAATCAGTCTCTACTTTTCTATTTATATACTCACTTTATGGTCCTATTCACTGATTTTTTCCTAAACTAACAGTTGAAAATATTTTGATACCTAATTTGATAGTTGATATTTATAAAATGAATGGCTAACCTCTTTGATAAATCATTGATTCTTGTCAGTGGCCACCCCACGCAACGTTATTCCCGCCGTTCGACAAAGTCACTAGCGAAAAGTTTACTTCGGAGGCTTAGCAATGTCATCAGGATGGGCTACAACAACTCAGAGAAAGCAATAAGGCTGAGTAAAACTTTAACGAGCTGCCGCGATATGAAGGCGCTCTCGAATATAGTGTTATTGATCGCCAAATGTAACAGGTGTAGATAACCGCTCTCACGAATCCAGCATGGGGAGTCAGTCTACAAGATTAACTTTCCTCTTAACATTAACTTACTTTATTAAATTAATATAAATCTTAATATTAACTTGGATATTAACCTTGGATACTGTCCTAACTCCAAGAAATTTTGGCTTGTTGTTAAGCCGGAAAAGGAAGGCCACGCAAGGAAATGTTTGCAGGGACTGGTATCACCACCGAGGGACGCAAACACCTTGGCGCTGCACTGGGCTCTCGGTCTTATCTTAAGCAATATGTGGGTAGCAAGGTAGAGGAGTGGGTGAAAGAAGTGACGAGGTTGGCCGAGTTTGAAAGATCTCAGCCAGAAGTTAGTTACGCCGCATTCACATTTGGGCTCCGACAATGGTGGACGTACTTTATGAGAACACTGCCGGATATTGAAAACCTACTGCAGCCTTTAGAGCATGCAATCTCAGATGTACTTATACCGTCGCTCAAAGAACGTAACTGTTCTGAGGAAGAGCGTGGTCTGGTAGCATTACCGGTGCGTATGAGAGGCCTCGGGCTCATTAATCCATCTGATACTGCAGATGCGGAGTATTCAGCGTCTGTTAGGGTAAGCGCTCCACTTGTAAGCAAAATAGAGGCGCAATCCCACGAGACCCCAGAAGAGGCCGAGGTACAACGACTAGTATACGTCACCCGGAAAGAAAAGGATGATAGACTAAAAGAAAAGCTCGAGGAGGTGCTAATACTTGCGCAACGTTAGTAAAGTGATCATTAATAGTTTCCGAAATGTCTATAGGATTACTTACTATTTTTTTATTTACTTTAATCTCCAGAATATTCGTCGACTTACTACTGTTACGTGAAGTTAGCTCGTTGATCACGTGCCACGTTTTGCGCAAATTACCTTTATTTGCTTCCAGGTTTTCGGAAACGTAGAGTTTCTTTGCAAGTTTAATTGCGTTGTTTGCCTGGTTTCTTGCACGCCTAAATTGATCCCATAAAGCAGGGTTATTGGAGGAAATTGCCTTCTTATTAAGGAAATCTCGTTTTCGGATTTTAATCAGCAACTCTTTAGTAATCCAAGGAGATCGCTTTTTTCGAATTCTTTTCGATTTGCGTGGTGCATGTTTATCGACGCACCAAAGGAACATTTCTTTCCATACACGCCACATTTCATTTGGATCAGAAAACAAATCTACATCGTCCCAAGGTAGTTGATTGAGTTCAATTAAGAAATTTTCTTTGTTTAAGTGTTTAAATTGTCGTGTTTCAATCACGCGTGGGCCAATACGGCAGTAGTGAGTCTTACGTGACAGAAAAACAAGAGAATGATCACTTATGCCAAGGTGAATAACACCAGAATTTGTAACCTTCTCTAGGGAGTTTGTTATGCATAAATCAATTAAAGTTTTTGAGGTCAGAGTGACACGTGTTGGTTCAGTGATTAATTGACTGAGACCATAAGTATCGAAAATGTTTCTCAGATAGGAAGAATTAACTGTTACTGCTTCAGGCAACAAATTGCAGTTGATATCAGCGCGTAAATATAATTCCTTATTTTCCGCGTCAACTTTTGCAATGATATTCTCAAAGTCGCTAAATATATTGGGTGAAGAACTTGGGGGTCGATACCAAGTACCCACCAGAAATGGTATACTTCGTGGCTTTCTAATTTCAATAAACAGACACTCTAAATTATCGCTATTTAAATAATTACGTATTCGATAGCTTAGGTTAGTACGTATGTATGTACATATTCCACCTCCATTCCTTCCGTTAATTTTACGATCTTTTCTGACTATTTCAAAGCCAGGTATATAAACTTCGTTATCACGTACTGTAGGGTCTAATTTTGACTCGTTGATATGTAAAATTGACATTTTTGAAGTAGACATAAAAACTCTAAGTTCATCAATATGAGACAATAAGCTATTGATGTTAAGGGACGCAATGACTAAACCTCGACCAAAGATTGTTGGATAGTTGGACTTACCGCGGTCGGTACCTTTATAGACATCAGCCGAGTCGGATTCCCAGACGGCAATATCCTAGTCTACACGTAAATGGCTAATAAAATTTTGAGCTAGGCGTGTGGTGCCTTTCTTGTTTAAATGAAGACCACTTCGATTTAAGTGACTAGTTTTTGAAATGTTTGAGTGGTCAACAAAACCCCAGTTCTTTTCGTTGCAGCATTCCTTAAGAATTTTGTTCACATCAGGTACTTTGCAGGCAAGGGCTTCGTCATCTGATCTATCGATGAGACCGGATATAGATATTGTGGCCGAAGATTCGGAGTTGACTGCTTCGGCTAGGTCAATCAGTTCGACTGCACATTCACGAGGAGTATTGGAGGATCGTTGTAATATTTCCTTAATTTCTAGGTTGAGCTGCCATTATGATAAAATTACAAAAGGCAGTTTTCTCAAAGCAGGAAGAAAACTATATCAAAGTTAAGAAGACTTGAGTAAGATTGTAATCACAACCTCATATGACTTTATACACGTACTTAAAGTAAGTTTAGATGTGGTTCACAATGGACGGTTTCTGTTTTCTGGCTCCGGTCAGACCATCATATTCGAGTTAGTGTTTTCAACATTTTTCTTTAACGTAAGTCTTATTACGAGCTGATCTGTAATCACCTCATGTTTATCTTTATCAGCTGGTTCTGGCATTTCAAAAACGAATCTGGCAACTGAAAATCCTTGATCAATGATAGCTGAATCCTTTGTACTAATCGGCTAACAGGTAAGAGGAAAGTATCAGCTGTGTTATTTTACTGCGAGGCCTTTTGCATGACACTAAAACTCGCAGCAAGTCCTACTATGAGCGATTGTTAAGAAGTCTTTGACGACACTGATGGAGAATAAGGTTCAATAAAAAAGGATTGCAGCGATGTCTTTTTGGGTGGCGTGGGCCGTACACTGAATACATCCCTAGTATCATTCATATTCTGCTATATGAAAAATAGGAGCGGCTTCAAGAGTGCGCTGATGATAATGCACTTGTTTTTAATATCTTAACCTTATTCATTCTCCATCAAAGGCTTGAAAAAAACTCATCAGTTCGTAATAAGACCCAAGTTAAAGAAAAAAGTTAAAGTGCCCATAATGTCAGAAAACGTTTTTCGCTCATCTAATTCTACATTTCACTTAATGAACTTCGGTGAAAACTTTTTTCGGTGTGGATAAAACGCGATTTTTCTACGAATTTTTACAAAGTTCAAAATTCTATTTTCTTGCGGTCGACCCCTGCCGCTGATCACAAGAATAACGTGCTCAAAATGACCACGTGACTGATGTCTGTGACGTAGGTTAAGGAACCTCACTTGACCTTAAAATGCATATAAATACACTGGTCGAGTGCGGGTCGTTTACGATATTGTGAGCTTACGATATTGTGACCACTCTGAAGCAAATTCCCACTTGTTTTCAAGTCAGATAAGTCACAACCCAAAATCACGAGTTTCTGAACCTACGTCACGACTCACTTTAAACCAAGGAAGACTGGTGCGAATGGTGGACCAAAATGGCGGAAAATTTGAATGTCTTTAAAAAAATTATAAAAAATTGCGTTTTATGGAAATGGAAAATTTTTTTCGCAGAAGTTCATTTGGTGAAATGTAGAATTAGATGAGCGAAAAACATTTTTTGACATTATGGGCACTTTAAAAACACTAACTCGAATATAAAGGTCTGACCGGAGCCAGAAAAAAAGACCGTCCATTGTGGGCCACCTCTAAACGTACGTAAAGCCACATGACGTCTTGGTTACAATGGTACTCGAGTTTTCTCTACTTTGCTATGGTTTTGTTCCTGCCTTAAGAAAATTGCTCTATATCATTCTATCATAGATGGCAGCTCAAACTAAAAGTAAAAAAAAGGTGTATAATCCAATACCTCGGACGGGACTCGAAGCCCGAAATCTTCAACTACGCTCCATTCACAGGTAGAGTCTGTGGTATCCATTACGCTACAGAGGCCACTGTAGGTAAAGACACAGAGTTTAAACATGATTTTCTCGGTCGGTAGTGGATTATCATTTTCTATACGGTGATTTCTGTTTAGCGATTGGTTCATTATCATTTGTTATAATATTAATCTGCTGGTGTTGTAATAGCACCGGCTCAACGAACTGTAAGAACATTAGACCACGGTGCGGTCTCTTACTCTGAGGACCAATAGATTTCCTTTGTCATTTTACTTCAATACACCGCTGTTTAATCTTTTGAAACGTTTCGTATTAACAAAAAAGTTAGTATGTATATACGTATGATGCACGATCTTCGCAGTAAAGAGCGCTACGTATCTACAACCGCAGTTCAAAATATATGAACTTCATATATTGATTGTATCTATATGTATATACGTATTTCTTATATATTTATTAGTTTACTTTGTCTTTTAATTTAATTTTTTGGGTTCGTTAATCAGACAACTTTAATAGATTATTGCGTCTCCCTCTTTAAATAAAGCTATTCATTTATTCAGTCATTCATTCGATGACTTGTCTTTGAACATTTGAGCTATTCCCGTCGTTCGAAAGGATCACAACTGAAGACATTTAGATCATGTGAAGTGTTCCAAAAACCGTAAATAGCTTTAATCATAAAACTCCTCATTGGGAGTTTCGCCAGCATATTCATGAGTATGTTGCGAAGGTAGTATATATGTGTTATTAACCAAGCGTGAGGTCAAGATGGCTGGATATTGGCCGAGTTCTTTTTTTTGCATTTTTATGGACCGAGACGAAATAGAGGTCCATAAAAATGCAAAAAAGAGTGAGGCTAATATCCAGCCATCTTGACCGAACAAGCTTGGTTAATAAAGGATTGATTATATTGCAAAACGATTTTGCTTTATTAAGAATCAAGAACGACTTGTTTACTTCGAGAGCCGCTAAAGAAGGGCAAGATGGGCCCATCTTTCCAACTCGGGATTGCCCACTTTGATCCCGCGCATGAAAAAAATTAAATTAGCGCTACTTTCGTAATTCCTGGACAATGTAGGCGATGGAAACGCAAAAAGCGGCAGAAGATATGTCAAAAAAAATAAAAGAGAGTTTCTTGTGCTACAAACACAGTTGGCTTTCTTTCGGTCTGTTTAAGTGACTCAGTGCTAAGTTATAATGAGAGAACCTGCTTTCCAGCGCCAGTCGTTGAAAGTAGTTAGTGCTGTAAGCTAAGCATCGCGTGAGTGAATGATGTTCTGCGATGCGATTGATGGTGTCATACACCATTTTTCGTCGATCGTTTCTGTTCAGTCTTGCGTTCAGATTCATACCATTCTCTCCAATATAGGAAGTTCTATGGTCGGAGAAATTGATCTTGTAAACTTCCTTTTGGTTGTTGATGAGTTTGTCCTTGTCTTTGATGTTATTTAGTAAATGATATGACTTAGTGATCTGTGAAAGGGAGATGCGTGTATCATAAATTTTCAATTGTAGGATCCGCGATGTGTTTCAGACATGGCCTTGTGTACAGTATAGACACTGTGGTAGTAAGGGGAATTAGCTCAAATGGTAGAGCGCCCGCTTTGCATGCGGGAGGTATCGGGATCGATACCCGAATTCTCCATCTGGAGATTCTATGTTTTTTTTTTCTATTAGTCTGATAGTTTTTGGGATATTACAGTTAGTCACCACTAGTTTATGCTTATAAAAGGAGAAAGTTTCGTAGTTCCAGCTTATATTGGAGCCTACGATAGGTTTTTATTTACGGTTACTGTTCTTTTGGGTTTTTATTATTGACGATTGACTGTTGTTTCGCTCACCAGGTCGCAGTTATTTCCTTGGAGTATGGGAAGACAATATACGGACATAAGCTGATATTCCCTCACTAGAGGATGTCTGCTCAATATGGTGCAGCCGTAGTTGACGCAGGTTTCACAGTAACCAAGCATGTTAATGTAAATTATAAGGAACGTGAACCTTGATATGGCCCACCGGAAAAATCGCATGACAGCAATTGATGACTGTTGATTGGAACTGTTCTCTTTACGTTTTGCTTTATTTCGCCCATCAACTATTAATAATAATAATAATAATATCGTCTATTCAAACCTCTTGCAGAGAATGCTGAATTACAGGTTTATGATATTAACAAGAATTATAGGAGAAAAAAGGGGGAAAACTGTACAAAATACATTAAACTACATACAAGTAAAAACAGCATGTACATAAAAATGATAATACTAAAATGATAATAATTTTTATTTTAAAAAAACGAGTATGATTAAACTGGCAAGTATTTGACTGTCGCAAAGTTCTTAAAACGATCGGTGGACTTTTTCGAGTGATAGTGAGTACGATTTGATCTTAAATTGTAGCGGTCTGAAGATTTACGAACGTCGGCATACATTGCAGTATAAAGGGGGTTGTCATTATGAATACGACTTATGAAGGATTCACAGGCAGCACTACGACGTGCATCAAGGGTTTCAATACCGGCTAGCATTAGGGTATCTGAGTACGAATGACCTGGCCAAATAATGGCGAGAGCACGCCTCTGCACTGACTTTAAGGTCTTAGATAAGTAGGACGGTAAATTGGCAAATGCAGTTGAGGCGTACTCAAGTATGGAACGTATTAGGCAGCAATAGATGTAGATGATATCTTCCGCTGGGACAGAACTTCTCCTGAGCTGCCTTAAAGCAAACAACCGTCTGTTAGCCTTCTTCAGCAAGTGGTCAACATGCGTCCCCCAGGAAAGGTCATTGGACAAGTTGACGCCTAAGAGCTTGAACGACGAGACCTCTTCTATAACAGCGCCCCCCGATACGACCGGGGGAGCCTTGTAACTATTATACTGAAGGAAGTCAACAGTCATGCACTTACATTTAGTAGGATTAAGGCGCATGTTATTGGTGTTAGCAAAATTTTGGATGTCATTCACAAGGAAGTTAAGCACAGAAGGAGAATTTCTTGGAAGAATTTCCATGATAGTTAAGTCATCAACAAACTTGATACGCAAGCCCCAGGAAGTCATTAGGTCATTAACCATGCAAGCAAACAAAATAGGCCCTAAACGGGTACCCTGTGGTATCCCGCCGCACAAAGCTTGGGAACTAGAACTGACCGTACCTATGCGCGTAACCTGAGATCTACCTTGTAAGAAGCACGCAAGCCAACGTACCAAACTGGTGTCTAGATTGAACTTAGATAGTTTTTCTATGAGGATTTTATGGTCTATTAAGTCAAAACCCTTACGAAAGTCTGCGAAAAACAATCGTACAGCACAATTTCCTTTATCGAGGGTTTCGAGAATCACATGGAGTAGGTAAACAAGGGCTTGTTCCGTACTTTTCCTAGCAACCGCAAACTGCTTGACATCAAGATCCGGTAGTATGGAAGGGAGAATCCTGGTGAGCGTGAACCCTTCTAATAGCTTGGCCACTTGACAAGTAAGACTGATGGGGCGGATGTCCTCTTCTATTTTCATAGGTTGTGACGTCTTAGGCAGGGGGCGAACAATCGCTGACTTGAGAAGGGGAGGGAGGTACCCCTCGCTTAATGACGAGTTTTAAATGTCGGCAATAGCGGGAGCCAATTCAAATTGTGGACATTGCGGTGTCTGTACACTATAACACAACTCAGTCACAAGAAATATTAACGTTCCGATCATTCCTATAGATAATTGAATTTCTTTGGCATTATCTAAGAGAATCAAGGTTCAAAATCTCTACTCTATTCAAGACAGAAGGAGCCTGTCCGGGAGTCGAACCCGAGACTCCTCGCACCCTAAACGAGAATCATGCTACTACACCAACAGGCCATATTGATGCTAATGTTGAACTTTTTTATATGTGAATTTCTTTTTATGAGTATCAGGTATCAAGTGTGTTTTCAGAAGATCACTTTGAGCTACCTTTGCCCAGTTTTAAAGCGAGTGATGTTTTCTGGATATAATCCTAATACTGTCCCTCTAAAAACTCTCAGTTTAGGCAATCTTTGATATTTAAGGTTGTTGTTGTCGTTTATCGTGGTATAGTACAAGCGCACTGGTTGATAAGAACGAGGAAGTTATTCAATTAGTGGGAAACATTACAAGGCTGGTATACTTATCAGTTTGGATGCGGTCGAATTGGCCCCTCGCCTATACCTGTATCATCTGGAAAGTTTGACTCCAGCTTAGTCTTTTAAAACTTCGAAAATAAGTATCTCATTAATTCTGACAGGTTGTGTTTGTACATAATTAGTTTTGCTTCAATTTTCTTCACGTCTCTGTAAATTAAACGCATAGTTGGAGGTATAAAACACCTGAGACCTATTTTTGACATTATTCATCTAAGAAGAAAGAGAACATTTGTTAGCCAAGTGTCATTGATAAAGAACATTGTGATGTAGTCTCAGAGGATGTAAGAAAAACAGGTTTGGAAAAGAAGCATATAGATAAGTGAAAAAAAGTTAGATTTGTCTGGTCCGTGTGAGGCTTGAACTCACGACCTTGGCGTTATCAGCACCACGCTCTGCCGACTGAGCTAACGGACCTAACATGCTTTCATTGAACATTTTTTGTTAGAAGTACTTTTATTCATGTCAGATCTATTCCTTATAAATGATTTAAAAAAGAGAGAAAAATGAATTGTGGCAACGGATATGAAAGGGAAGGAAACACCATAATCCAGGTAGGTAAGAAGCCAATAAAGCTACTGGCCAGCAATTATTATAGTGTCTGAGGTGCATCGTTTCATCATTGGCGCATCTTTCCATTTCGACCAAATTCCTCAAAATCAATCACAAACATTTATTTAGATCAAAAAATAATTTGACTGAAAACCCAAATGTTTCTGGCAAGGCTGGATCTAGTACGTGAACATCCCAATGTGAGTCGAAGTGCATATACGAGGAAAACATATTGCAATATAAGTAGGTATTAAGAAACTTTCTTTTCATTATTGAACAATAAGCTCAGTAGCAGTGACCAACTGTAATATTCCATTGTAAATTAAAAAAGAAAACACACCAATGTCCTAGAAGACATTCTGTGTGCTCTTTATCAGTCGTTGATATTTTTTGAGCTTTGTGATCAATAACGTTATAGTTTTGTACCCTGAGCAACATTTGATCTTGTAATCCAATCTTTCGGGTGGGAGCAGTCCAGTATCCGGATGAGAGTAGTCCTGACAATGGCTGTGGTTGGTTAGTAGTAACTGACGTTTCGTCAACTTAGCGAAGGTCATCGTCAGAGTAGAGTAAAGAGTAGTTGTCAGTTGTGTGTTAAGTCTGATTTATGTTGACAAACAGGTTTACAGAGAATTCCAAACTGCCTCTTTTGCTCTGAGGTGAAAAAAAAAAAATAAACAATTACTTTGACCGTATCCATGAAAAACTACAAGGACGACTTCAAGGCTGCGCAAGAGTTATTGTTTGTGGTATTGTCTCGTTTTATCACAAACATTATCATGAGTTTTGAAAGCTGGCTATTCAAAATGCTTCAGCTTACCAAAGGCCGTTTACGCCTGAACCTCTGCCAAAACCTTGTTGAAAATTGTAAAAATTAACATACATGAAACGTCATTCCAAGTCTACTCCACATTTACGAGGAGATTTTTCCCAGCTCAGGATCTTATCATTTAAAGAATTCAGCCACTCGATTTCTTAGAAACCGCTTCAAGCGTCTAGCCTTGGAAACCTACTAAAGGTGTATGCATAGCATATTCCGTTTATTGAAGAAAAACAACTCCCTCGTTAGTTTGCATGATGGTCGTTATCTCGGTAGCCAGCCATTTTTAAGTGTTTATTTAGATATTCAAATGACTGCAAATTGTCGGTTCTATAGGCGAAAATCAGTGAAAATGACGATAAACTGAATATTTTGGAAATGTGGAGGCTAGCTGACCATTCTCAAGACTCCCCCAGATGTAACACCTTTGTTAGCAAGCGCGTAAAATAGAGATTTTGAGGGATTCCCTTTCCTTACACCCTTATCCGTTGTCAGTAATATTAATGCAACTGCTATTCGAATCATTTGAAATTTAGGCTGCGTTCCTTTTAGTCTATCTAAATCCGGATTTTGAGATAAAAAATTCCATAGTAGTTAACTCCATAAATATACTTGACTGAAATATCAAAAAATATCAAACAAATGATAATGAGACGATCGTGTAAGCTTATTATCGAGAACAACATAGTTGAAATTGGAGAAAAACTCAGCTTTCACTCTCCGCTGATGTTGAATTAACTAATTTCTATCGTGGATTATTTGTGGGAGAAGGGTTAATTAATAATTTAAAAAAAGTTTTGAACTATTTCAGTTGAACTATTTTTATTTTTCTCTGTACGAAACGTTTCAATTTGCAAAAAAAATATATGATAAACAGCGCTAGCGGTGCGTTAAAATAAAATGACCATGGCAATTTCTGGTCCTCACAAGCTAAGAGACCACACCATTATCCAATCTTTTATAACAGTTCGTTGAACCGGTACTATCACAGAACCAGCAGAGTAATTTGCTGAGATTTTGCTTTCCCTGTGCATGAAAATTGAACTTTGCCCTTCTAAAACTCAGAAACGTGAGTTTTACGAAGCCTGGTAATATAATTTTGGCCCATTGTTTTCTAATTTTAAGCGCGGTCGCCTTCAAACTTGCCGCCTCACCAGTTATGAATACTAATATAATCATGTCGTTGTATTCTGCCAGTTGATATTTGTGGGGAGATTATTGAGCCGAAAGATCGAGCTGGTTTACCAACAATCAGGGCTACCTGAGGCACACTTGGAGCAGTGGCAACGCAAGGTTTTAACCTGGGTCACCTGGGAACAGTCGAGTAACTTTTGACTCACTGGTGATAGTTTTTTAACATTCTGAGCTCCCAATGGAGAAGTTCACAATCCCGCGTTAATTCAAGTATTCTTTAGGCGTTGATTTGAATGGAAAAGCTTTCTAAAGCTTCTAATAAAAGCATTGAGAAGTTTATGGTCATTTCTATCAAAGATGTCAATCTTTTGTTTGCCATTTTTCCTCAGTGATCGACGCTGATCTCAGCGGTTTTAAGGAGAGCTACAATGCGGGCTCAGTAATGCGCAAAGAATTTAAATTTATTCAATTTAAATTCTTTGCTGGACTCTTCCAATGGAGAATCCAGGTATCGATCCCGGTACCTCACGTATGCTAAGCGGGCGCTCTACCGTCTGAGCTAATTCCTCTGTCTCTTTACAATTTGTTGATATTTCTTGAAGTTTCTGAACAAAAGACTTTATTGTTTTGTATCAGGGAGCAACATTTGATCCTGTAGTGGATTTAGTCTCTCGGATGAAAATAGTCCACTCTCTATATGAAAGTAATAATGTCAGCCTTAGCAGAACAGGGGGAAGAATTACTGAAAATCGAGTGCTAAAAGTACGTTTCTTGAATAGTGATTTTTAGTTTTGGCTTTAACGAGCAAAATACCAACAGACAGTTTACTCCCTGCGGACGATGACGTACAGCTGGCAAGCGACCCATACTGTCAGATTACTCGGAGAGGCATCCTACAACTCTTTTTATACGTAGTGGCTGTTAAAATCATCTGTATTGGACGGTGATTTTATCATTACTCTTTAAACTCTTGAGTAGCGCTCGACTGCAAGAGGATAGACAGGAAACATGCATGTTTTTGGTCATACATCCTATTACTGCTTCAGTCTTATTCTCAAAGGCCTGTCGGTATCGGAGCTCAATTAGAAAAGCTTGGTTTGAACTTCGAGCCTTGTTTCCACTTGTGCTTCTTTAGGAAAGTTTTTTTTGCTTTTTTCTTCTCGTGTAAGTCGTCGTGTACATTTTACCTGTTATCAAATAATCCACTCCTTTTCATTTTGCTATGGTGATTACTAGGGAAGGTTTCTGTGGTGTAGTGGTTATCACGTCCGCCTAACACGCGGAAGGTCGCAGGTTCGAGCCCTGCCAGAAACAATACTGACTTTTTTTCGCTATTATTTTTTCGTGGTTGTGATCGGAGGAGAAGTAGACATTTCTTATATAATATTGCTGCAGTCAAACTTCCCACAAACTCGGATTCCTTCTTGTCAATTATTTCTCCTCTCTGTGATATGTGATAAACTGTGATAAACGACAATTAATCGAACTAAAGGTGGCTGGTGAAGAATATTTACCGATTCGCTAATTTGAAGCGGCGACGTAAATATCCATCGCGAGCCTTTTCTGATCTCTTATATTATTTCACCTAGATGCCTCGCTTAAATTCTCTCAGAGAAGCTATTTCATTTGGAGAACAAACACTTTTTTGCAATGTTTCTTGCAGATGGAGTGTACTGTCAGTGTTTTGGAGCAAGTTAGAGGTGACATTCACGTATTTCGCTTTGTCAACATTTATGTTTCCTGCTTATAACTAAATCGTTCAATTAATGGATAGGGGATAAATTGCCGTTGTTTGAAATTCGTAAAAGTTACAATTATCTGTTGTCATTAGCTGTTCTCTTGGGTTCTTATCACTGACGATTGACATTCACTCTCACGTTCCTCACAACCACTCAGTTGAATCCATGCATTATTCTTAAAAACTTTAAATTCCTTAAAACGATCCAGAGACTGGCACTATCCTTTCGCAATCTCTACTTATTTCATTCAAACGCGACAAAAACATAGGCAATTTTTTGGTCAGAAGTTCATTCCAAACTAATGACCAACCCGGCACTTTTAAATGCGCTCGCGCACGATGCAAAACTTGTCCACAACGCTGAGAAAATATCGGGACCCAAGCGATCCATTAAGATCACCGATCACTTCACGTGTACCTCCGACAACTTAATCTATTGCATAACTCGCACTTATTGCAAAAAGTTATACATCGGTGAAACGGGAAGACGACTGAGTGACCGATTCCGAGAACACCTTCGCGACGTAGAAAGTAATGACAAGGACGCATCAAAACCAGTCGCTAGACACTTTAATTTACCTAATCATTCTAAACAACATATGGCAATCTGCGGTCTTTCCTTACATTTAGGCAACACGGAAAGCCGCAAAACTCTTGAACAAAAGTTTAACTTTCAAATCGGCACTCTTAATCCCACAGGTAACGAACGCTTCTCATTCCACTAATTTATTCGTGTTTTTCTCGTCGCCATGTTCCCACCAATGGCGTATCTCCGCTTTCTACTTATAAACCCAGCCCTGGCTTTCATGAGGGTCATTCAATTTCTCCTCATGACTTTGCCCGTCATCACTTTAAATGCCAACAGTATCAGTATCATAATTCCTCCATTCGCTCTGACGAAGGGCTAACGCTCGAAACGTCAGCTTTTTTATTCGTTATGGTGGCCAATTTACAATTTTAACCTAGTTGATATAACCAAATTACCTTGTTACCCCCATCGACGCAGCACCACAGTTTCTTTAGAAACTTTCAGCCTTTATTAATTGAGTTTTGAGATTATTGCTCTATGCAGAAGGAGAATTTTTGTTAGCCAACTTTCACTGATTAAGTACATTGTGATGTAGTTTCAGAGGATGTAAAGCCCCGGCCAAACGAGAAATGTTGCGCCACGCAACAAGACGCAACATTGTTGGGTCGCCTAACATGTTATCATGGAAGAGGGTGGCCAAACGATATCCAACAACACGCAACATTTTCGTGAATCCGCATTGTGGACACAAACTTTGAGTGTGCGATACGCATGCGTTGGCGCAACATGTTGCGTTGACTTGGCCAAACGAGAAAATTTCACGCATTGTGGACACGAAGGAAGGAAATTCTGGCTCTTGTTGCGAAGAAAGTTTGACCGTCGTCAAACTTTATCTAACAAGTGCCAACACGTCGCAACAACTCGCAACAGGGTGGCCAAATGAGAAAATGTTGGGTGACTCAACAATGTTGCGTCTTGTTGCGAGGCGCAACATTTCTCGTTTGGCCGGGGCTTAAGAAAAATAAACGTTTTGAAAAGAAGCATATTATATAGATGTGAAAAAAAAGTTAGGTTTGCTTGGTCCGTGTGAGTCTTGAACTCACGACCTTGGTGTTATCAGCACCACGCTCTGCCGACTGAGCTAACGGACCTGACATGCCTTCATTCAAAATTTTTATTATCATTACTCTTATTCCTGTCAGATCTATTCCTTATAAATGATTTTAAAAAGAGAGAAAATTGAAATGTGGCAACAGATATGAAAGGGAAGGAAACACCATAATCCAGGGAAGTAAGAAGCCAAGAAAGCTACTCGCCAGCTATTCTTATAGTGCCTGAGGTGCATCGTTTCATCATTAACGCATCTTTCCTTTTCGACCATTTCCCTAAAAATTTATCACAAACATTTAATTAGTTAAAAATATTATTTTACTGAGAACTTAAATGTTTCTTGCAAGGCTCGAGTATGTGAACATCCGAATGTGAGTTGGATATGGGTACCACTACATGACTACAGAGACCAAAATGAGGGACAGGATAGCTTAAGGAACAAAGAAAACTCCAAGAATTTATTTTTGGTGTATGTTGACACTGAGAGTCAAATACAGCACCCAACACAATCAAAAGGTCTTGATCCTCCTTTTCGAAGTGCATATACGAGGAAAACATATTGCAATATAAGTAGGTAATAAGAAACTTTCTTTTCAATTTTGAACAATAAGTTCAGTAGTGGTGACTTACTGTATTATTCCATTATGAATTTCCAAAAAGAAGCCCACCACTATATGTAGAATCCGGGTGTCGATCCCGGTACCTCCCGCATGCTAAGCGGGCGCTCTACCATTTGAGCTAATCCCCCAACTCGTTTAACATTAGTTTTACTAGTGCAATATAACATAGTCTGTGCTTAAAAAAAAAACTCTCTTACTTTTGACGAACGCTTTTGTTTTTAGTGCAATGTATTATTATTCAACTGTATGGACCAACACATGTCAAAAAATATAAAGAAGCTTCAGCTAGTGCAAAACTTCGCTGCCCGTATTGTATTAGGTCTTAAGAAATTTGACCACATCTCCCAAGGCATGAAATCTCTTAATTGGCTCACTGTTAAGGAGAGACTTTATTTCAACGATGCTGTAATGGTTTTTAAATGTGTAAATAATTTAGTTCCTGAATATCTGGCTAACACGTTTGTCCCACGATCTCGTATTCATAGTAGGGTAACAAGATCCTGTAATCTGCTCCACATCCCACGATGCCGCCTGTCTTCTGGGCAACGTGCATTCACGTATCGCGGATGCAAATTGTGGAATAACCTCCCAAAAGACTTAAAAGCAGCTGAGAATGTAAACGCCTTTAAGCTCCGCCTACTGAATGCGCTCCTTAGTGGAAATGTTGCGCATAGATGAATCGTTTCAATCTTCTATTCTTGTCTAATTTTTGTATTAGTTCACTAGTGTTTTTAACGTTTACTGGCCTTTTGTATTTATATTGTATTAGCTTTAGATTTACTTATACATATATTTGAGGTCAATATAATAATATTACAATAATTTAATGTAGGCTTTGTAACTGAAAAACCCAGCTTGGGAGTTGCAATAAACGTATGTATGTGTGTTATTGAAATTTTTTTTACCTTTGTCATCCATAACGTTATAGTTTTGTACCCTGAGCAACATTTGATCTTGTAGTCCTGTCTTTCGGGTGGGAGCAGTCCAGTATCTGGATGAGAGTAGTCCTGAGAATGGCTGTGGTTGGTTAGTAGTAACAGACGTTTCGTCAACCTTAGCGGAAGTCATCGTCAGAGTTGTTGTTGTCAGTTGAGTGTTGTAAGTCCGATTTATGTTGACACAAAGGTTTACAGAGAATTCCAGATTGCCCCTTTTGCTGTGATGAGAGTTTACTATGAAACACAATTTACAGCCGGAAACCGACCCTGCGAGTCCTCCTACAACCCGTGGGAAGCATGCAACTACTTTCCAGCACGACCGGCAGCCTGTTCGCCTGTTCGACTAAAACAATTACTTCGACTGTCTCCAAATAATAACTGCAACGGTGACTTCATTCGCCATAACACCTAACGACCCACTGCAACTACTGAAACAAACGATAGCACGACGCTTGCGACTTCAGTGACTATATACTGTACACAAGAGCATGTCTGAAAAATATCATGGATTCCACACATAGATCACCATATCATTAAATTTACCAACTAACTTCAAAGACAAGGAGAAACTGTTCAAAGATAACGAGAAATTTACAAGATCGATTACTCCGACTGCAGAACTCCTGCATCAGAGAGAATGGTGTGAATCTGAACCCAAGACTGACCGAAAAGAAACCATCAACGATAAGTGGCGCATGATTTCAACAATCATATTGCTGACTGATCAGCGACTCACCCAATTCTCAGCCTACAGTACTAACTACTTTCAATGGCTGGAAAAAACCTGGAAGGCTGGTTCCCTAGCTTAGCAGAGACTCGCCTAAACAGACGTCATCAAGTACCACACACACTACGTTTTCACGACATTTAGACAACAAAGACTATCACAACCAATTTATGTTATCAGAGTCTTTCAGCCTTCGATAACAAGAAAACAACTCTCCACTCGAGTCTGTTTATTTTACTTTTGTTAAGGTTGTCGAAGGGTCATTTACTATAAACGACAACAGTCCTTCCTACAGGACTTCTATAGGAAGCTACTTGCAGTAACAATAAAAACTGTAGATCTGTAACATTAGCGGCGAAGCGCGCGTACACTATTTGATCTTTATTGGTCGACATTTTGTGTACCCTCCTCCTCAAGAAATATTTCCCTAGCTCACTGACTAGTCAGTGTAGAGATGGCAAAACAAAGGCTGCACAAGAGTTATTGTTTGTGCTATTGTTTCGTTTTAACACACACCTACGCGAGTTTTAACAGCTGGCTATTCAAAATGCTTCAGCTTACCAAAGGCCATCTGCGCCTGAATCTCTGCCAAAGTTAATTGCATGCCAAAACCTCGTTGAAAATTGTAAAATCAACATACAGGTCACGTCATTCCAAATCTATCACAAGCTTACGAACGGCGACTTTTCCCAGCTCAAGAACTAATTATCGAAAGAGTTCAGCCACTCGATTTCTTAGAAAACACTTCAAGCGCTAGCCCACGGAAAACTACCGTCTACTGAAGCTGTATCCATAGCATATTCATTTTATGGAAGAAAAACATCTCCCTTGTTAGTCTGCATGAGGGTCGAATCACAACCTTGGCTTTATCCGCACTTCACTTTGCCGACTGATGGAGTTGATGGAGTTGTCAGGCTACACCAAAACATAACTTTTAAGTCTCAGATGCTGGATAAAAACAAAAAACGTCGTTGATCTCGACGGACTCATGAAGATGCTGGCGGAAACTCCCAATGAGGAGTTTTATGATAAAAGCTATTAACGTTGTTTCGGACACTGAATAAGATCTAAATGTGTTCTCAGTTGGGATCTTTTCGAACGGTGAGAATAGCACAAATGCACAAAGGCAAGTTATCGTGGTTGCCAACCATTTTAATTGTTGATTCACATATTCAAATGATTGCAAATTGTTGGTTCTATAGGCCAAAATCAGTGAAAATGACGATAAACTGAACATTTTGGAAATGTGGAGACTAGTTAACTATTCTAAAGATTCTTCCAGTTCTAAAACGTTTGTTAGATCTTCCAAATTGCTTATCAAATTGTAAACCGAGAATGTATGCCGATGACACGCACCTCACATATGCGGGAAGCAATCTTGAGAACGTTCAGTTTTGTCTAAATGAAGACCTAGAAAACGTCTTCAACTGGCTACAAGCGAACAAACTCACGTTGAACATGACTAAAACCGAATTCATGCTAATAGGGTCGAGGCAGAGACAATACTCTCACAGCTTCTCCAACAATTAGAATGAACAATACTCAAGTGAGCCAGGTTTCAGCTACAAAATCGCTTGGTGTAATAATAGACGATAAACTCGATTGGCATAGTCACATCGAAAAACTAACGAAAAAGATCGCCTCTGGTATCGGGGCCCTAAAGCGAATTAGGCACCTGATCCCAGCATCAACCTTACATCTCATCTACCAAGCTTTAGTAAAACCTCACTTTGATTACTGTGACATTGTTTGGGGTAGCTGTGGGAAAACGCTACGAGACAAACTGCAGAAATTGCAGAATAGAGCAGCCCGTGTGTTGACATTCTCTAACTATGATGCTGATGCAACTGAGCTACTCGAGTTTTTAGGGTGGAAAAATCTTGCACGCCAGCAGGAAATCCATAAAGCCACCATGATGTTTAGATGTCTGCACGGGCTAGCTCCAAGGTATCTGTATTCAAAGTTTACGTGGCGTGACTCTGCTTATGACCTCAGGGACTCTGAAAATAAGCTTAATGTTCCACTACCGCGCACTAATTATTACAGAAAAAGCTTTAGCTGCAATGGCGCCACATTATGGAACAGTTTACCACGCGATATAAGGAACACAGAGTCTCTGGGGTTATTTAAACGTAAGATCAATGACATTTTTAAAGTCTAACGCACGGCATTCACGGAAAACAGCTTTAGTGTTATAGTATGTAGTTTTAATTTTAAATATCTTAGCGTATGTGATATGTATTTTTATAGGCTGATGAATTGATCGTGTCTAAATAAAGATTACAATACAATACAATACAATTAGCAAGCGGGTACAATAGAGATTTTGAGGGATTTCGAATTCCTTCCCTCACGCCCTCATCCGTTCTCAGTGATGCTAATGTAACTACTATTCGAATCATTTGAAATTTAGGCTGCGTTTCTTTTAATCTATCTAAATCCGGATTTGGAGATAAAAAATTCCACAGTAGTTAATTCCATAAGTATACTTGACTAAAATATTAAAAAATATCAAACAAATGAAAATGAAAGACCGTGTAAGCGTATTATCGACTGTAACATAAGAAAAGTTGGAGAAAAACTCAGCTTTCACTCTCCCCTGATGTTGAATTAACTAATTTCTATTATGGTTTATTAGAAGGAGAAGGGTTAATTAGTTATTTCAAAAAGGTTTTTAACTATTTCTGCTGTAAATACGAAACGTTTCAATTTGCAAAAATATATGATAAGCAGCGGTGTGTCGAAATAAAATGACAAAAGGAATTTCATTTCAGAACCCAAGAAACCGCACCGTGATCCAATGTTTTATAACGGCAGTTTGTTCAGCCGGTACTATTGCAGCACCAGCAGGTTAAACTAATAACAAATGATAACGAACCAATCACTAAACAGAAATTACTGTTTAGAAAATAATAATCCTCCTCTGACGTGAATATAATTTTCTAAATTCAAGTTAAAAAGGATTGAATCGTTCGAACTTATTAAATAATCACATTGAGACCTTTAGAGCCATGACCGCGACAACAACAACAGAACATCACAACAAAACTTCTATCCCGAAGTCTAAACTTAAAATTGCACATCTTAATGTAAGATCATTGAAAACAAGAAGCCATTTGCTAAAAGTGCGGGAGTTAATGTGGGAGAAGGATTATGATGTCTCGGCTGTTTCAGAGTCCTGGCTCAACTCGACTCTGGCGAACGCCGAAGTTGAACTTGACGGATGTAAATTAACTAGATTGGACCCACTAGGAAAGAGTGGAGGCGAATAGTGCGCATATACTCGCTCATCGCTCAAAGTTAAACGGTTAAAGGACATGTCAGATTTCGGAGTCAGCATTTCATCATTTATTGATGCAGATTCAACTAAAGAAACTGGGGTCAATGTTACTTTGTGTGGCGTATAGACCTGATTATTGTCCTTTACCTTGTTTTGTCAACAACTTTATGGACAAATATACTCAACCGCTTACCTTTGAGAAAGATATACTTGTTGCTGATGACTTAAATTGCGACATGTTGAAACCACGCTCTCCTGAAGCTAATGCCCTCCTTGATTCGTGCAACAGTGTTAATTTAACTCAGTTGATTAAAGAGCCGACACGGGTGACTGAAAATTCGTCAGCTCTTATTGATGTGATCATGACCCCCAGCAACAATATAGTAGAAGATAGTGGAGTGGTCGTATCTCACATCAGCGATCACTTTCTATTGTATACTTCTTTGAAATTCAAGTTGCCTAAGTATCCATCTGGCTCTGTGAATATAATATCCTACAAGAATTATGATCGTGATAAATTTGTCGAGGATCTCGAACAAGTGTCATGGCATGAGACCGCCCTTGATGACGTGAGTGAGTGAAATGTTTGATCACTTCGATTCAACACAAATTTTCTTAATGTGCTTGAAAGTCACGCCCCTATTAAAACTGTGAGGATCAGACCTCGTTGCTGCCCTTTGGTCGACACAGAAATAAAAGAGCTTATACGTAGCAGAGATGGCTTATTAAGAAATGCTCGTCGCACTGGTATGCCTTTGGATTGGGAGTTATACCGTGATTTACATGGAGTGAAGACTAAGTTATGAGAGGCGGGAAAAGGATACATACAGGAAGAAATAGTGCTAAACGTTATGATGACGGATAAGGTACTAGATTAGAAGAAATTGACCCCTATGGTATTACTGGATTTGTCAAAAGCCTTTGACAGTATTGACCACCGCAGACTTCTCTCCAAACTACAGGCTCTTGGAATTGGTCGTACTTCATTAGAATGGCTTAGAAGTTATCTAACCGGGCGCCAACAGTACGTCAGGATTGGTTCTGAGACCTCGAAGCTCCGCCCGATCACTCATGGAGTTCCACCGAGGCTCGACTACTGGGGTCGGCCCTCTTTAACCTATACATAAATGATTTACTTACCATCCCGGAAAGTGGCTCATTCGAATAATTTGTTGAAGATTCAAAGCTGTACTTGTCGTTTCCTGTCAAAGATGCTACCGCAGTGGTGCAGCTGATAAACGAAGACCTGGCTAAGATCGCTAGTGGTGCTGTTATAGTGGTCTCCTCATCAACCCTGATAAGACTAAACTCTTAGTGATGGGAAATCGCCAGATGCTGCAAAGACTTCCCAAAGATTTTCATGTCACTTTACTAGGCAAAGAAGTTACTCCATCCAACGCAGCGACGGATCTCGGCATAGAAATGGATGCAACGCTAAGCTTTGAGGAACATATTACGAACACTGTCTCATCTTGTTTTGCTAGCCTATGCCAGATTAACAGAATTAAACATCTTTTTGACTCAAAGTTTTGGAGAATGTTATCCACGCTTTGGTATTTAGTTGATTGTTTAATTGCTCTCCTGTATGGTCCAGTACCTCAGAGAAGAACGTCTCCAAACTACAAAGTGTCCAGAATTTTGCTGCAAGAGTTGTCACAGGCGTGAGAAAATTCGAACACAAAACACCTATCCTGAGGGATTTAAATTGGCTTCCTGTTAGTAGTTTGTCGAAATATACTGTTGGCATTCTCACATTTAAGAGGCTGTTCACCTAAGAACGGATGAGGCAAATTTCGGACCTTCACCGATTTCCCTGATTTTTACTGTGAAAGTCGATACTTCTATCCCATGAACAAATATTGCGTTTATTTTGAACCAGTCTGGTTTTTTCACTTTTTACGAGATATTTTTCAAGGTGACCTCAAAGGCACCCATTGTCCCCCTCCCAGACCTCCATAATTTAGATAAAAAAGTCGATCGCTGCTGTAGCCGTATTTTCGATTCTAACGAGCTTTCTATTTTATATGTCTAAGATCAACCCTCTGCCACTACGTTAACGGTCAAATGATTACACTGTAGATATTTATCACTGAGTTACAAATTTTTCAAAATACTTACCTCGAGCACTGAAATTTGTGATGCGTGAGGTACATGTGGTTGAAAGCTATTTTCTCTTATGTGGGACCTGATCTAGAGTCAAATCTATTACAGCCTATAAGCACTTACACCTAGTAAGTAAATTATGGAAGAGAACTTTTGGGCACTCTTCATGGCGCGCCGCACAAAGCTTTGCAAATTTCACAAATATTCGCCATTTTGATCGAAATCAGAGATAACGCGATCCGACCAACAGGTAAATTTGGGATCTGAGAACTTGTTACAAATCATAAAATAAAACTGAAGAGCGGACTTTTATATTGAAAAATACATGTCATGCGACTTTTTCGCCGTTAAGCTGAAAACATTGGTGTTCTAAAGAGGAAAGATCTGTGTTTACAGATACTAAATTATGCAAATTAGCGTCATTTGAAATTGTGTCCATAAAAATTTTTTTCTACAATGTTCTTAAACACAAAGAGCTGTCTCTTTTAACTGAAGAGCATATTATTCCACACTTCTAAGGCAAGGTATTTTTTGAGTTTATGGCCATTTTCATCTCCCACGAAGCACTGATTAAGTAAAACAGCTGTGTTTGTGTTTGTTTTATCATCAACCACAGAGAAGTTGACATCGAAGATCTTACCAGTAATATTTCCTTAACATCTCTTCAGTAGCAAGAGATGTTTTTTTTTTCCGGCAAGACCAAGAGAGCTCGTTTTCCTAACAGCCTCCTATATCCTATGCCAGATTATTTTTCCCTTCTTCGAAACTTTGTTTACTTCGCTGTAAATCAATTAAAATCCGTTGAGATCTACACCAGTTGTCACGTAACATTAACTAACTTAGCTGCGGAAGCATTCATGCTGTAGTGTTTGTTTATCGGAAAGATGTCTGCCGAACCCTTAAATAGTTCTCTTTACGAAATAGCACAGACTCCGTGTGGGGCTAGTAGGGAAGAAACGAAGCACGTTTTGCTCTCCGACTGCAATGCAGATATATCCGCCCATTTAGTTAGCTGCCACTTATCCGAGTGCAGCGCTATTACGGAAGCCGAGCTAATCATGGCAAGAACGGGAATACAACATTTGTCGAGGAGTCAACTCGCGGGTATGACAATCTGCCCGAGGCACCGAAACTCAATAGGAAGATTCTGGAGGGGTCTAAGATCCTGCCAATACCCTGCCCACAACGGGAAAACTAAAAGTGTGTCGGGCAGCCCCGTTGTAAACTTCCAAATGGCCGACCAAGTTAAACTTATAATTGGCGTAATCGCTGCTGTTGGATCACGTAAGTACCATAAGCCTTAACTTGTGGTTCGCTAGATCTATTTTCCAGCCCTGCACTCCTACAAGTCTACCCTTACTATACACTACTCCTAAAAGTCTCTGTTATTGTTGCTCACATTTCAACGTTCCCGTAGCTCATACTAAACTGCCGAATAAATTTCTTCCTTTTTCTAAATATTTTTGGTTTTCTTTCTTTTCTTTTCTTTTTGTTTTTTGTTTCTTTTTGTTTTTTGTTTTATTTTTGTTTTTTTGTTTCTTTTTTTTTTTGTTTTTTGTTTTTTGTTTTTGTTATTTGTTTTCGCTTTTTTTTTTTATACTGGCCTGCGTAGCTGGCAGCTTAGTGAGCGGCAATATTCTGGAGCGGTGGATCGGGTGTGTAAATTTCTTCCCATTCCCCTCGCGTCGACGCACCTTACCGCTCAAGAATACTCTTCCTTTAAACACATACACAAGGACGTCAGCTGGTCAGGCTTGTAATATACATTACGATCGTGAGTTATTAATCGTTTGCACTAATCTATAGCTGTCTGCACCACTTGCCGGAAGAAGCATGCTGAACGATTGTTGAGTTTAAGATGGCGGGGTTCTGCCGAAGGTTCACAAGACCAAGAGGGAGCAGTTTCTGAAAGGTTTGTTGGATCTATTTATTGTTCCTGAGATTCCGTACTTTTCTCACTATGTATTTAGCTTGTGCATGCCACATCAACTAGGCAAGGAACTCAGAAAAATAATGTGTTAGTAGCTGTGGAATAAACTGTGAAAACAAAACTGCTGGATAAAAGATGAAACCCTTTTTTTTCGCAAATTAACCCCTATATATGCCTTTCCGTTTTACTGAATCTTTCAGTAAAAAGAGGCATTATAGCGGATAAAGCATGTTCAGAAATGCCCGTTTAACTTTTCCGTTGTTAGTGAGACTGTCTTATCTCTCAGACCAGCCAGATCGGATGCGAAAGCTGCTATACAAGCACATTCAGCCGAAATGGAGACCACTCCATTCCTTCATTTTCTCACTCCAAAGCGTTGCTTTAGTCGCGGCTGGGGTCCAGGGAGTGCTCAAGCAACCTCTCTTCAGAGCACCGACACAGAAATTCTCAGCACTTACAACACAGCGATGGACAATATTGCCAGCAATATTACTTGCACGCGACTACCACTAACTTCACAACTGGACTTATGGGATGAAAGCACTGCAGCACAACGACAATACTGCATCCACAAAGCAGCTGAAGACTGCACGCTGGTATGCGATGTGATAGCCCCAAACGACGGCAAGCGGCTTTCTCATGCCTTGGTATCTCCAGGTGAAGAAAAGAATGATAAAGTAGTAGCCGATGACCTGCTGAAAGCTTTGATGACCGCTTACAGGAATGCTGAAGCCAAAGGCACCAAAACGCAAATTCTAAGCCTTTATGCCTATAAGTATTCGATTAGCACGTTAAAGAAACTTCACTCACCATACGATAAGTTGTCAACTCGTCAGATACAAAGAGCGCGGTGTCATGCAATAACAATAGGTCCTGGAAGAGTGCCTGAGAAGAAAAAACATCATCGTGTGCGCATTGATATGAGTAAAGTGGACCATTTTATCGAGTTCATTAATCGTCCATATTTTTACCAGGACGTATGTTACGGAACTAGGTCGCTGCAGTTAGACAGTGGTTACACCATTGAGATACCGAACGTCGTGCGTACAGTGACACGCTCTGCAATGATTAGCCAGTGCATGCAATTCTGTCAGGAGGAGACGTTTGAACCTCTAGGTCGCTCCACTTTATTCAAGACTCTTCAAGTCAGAGAAGCCTCACAGAGAAAGTCATTGGAAGGCCTCGACAACACTGCTGCTGATGGTTCAGCTGGCTTCCATAAAATTAAAATGATAGTCGAAGACTTAGAGAAAGGGGGAATGAAAAGGCAATGGGGCGCTGAAGTCAAAGAAAGGCTGAAGAAAGCAAAACGCTACTTGAAGACTGATTTTCGCGTTCATTGCAATCCAGAGGAGTCAGTATGTCCTGATCATTGCCGTAAGCTTGCTCTTAGGGATGAACAAGATCTCGACTTCCAGGAAAATTGTTCCCACCAACACACAGAAAACTGTAAGGAGTGTAAAAATCTGCGAAATGTCCTTGATGAAGTCGAAGACAAAATTCGAGGACCGTCTTGGTGACCTTACAGCAGCGAGCAACGAGATGATCTCCTCTATGACTTCAAGCTAGCAAAAACCGACATTTTGCAGTGGAAGGCTCACATTGTTCGCTCCATAAACCAGGAAGCAGCAACGCAAGATCAGCTGAAGATGATAAGCACCAGTCAAGACTGTGCATTAGTCATAATGGACTGGGCAATGAAATTTATCCAGCTTAGATTTCGTGAGAAGCAGTCCGATTGGTTCGGCAAGAGAGGAATGAGTTGGCATATCCTGACAGTGATCAAAAGTGATCCAAACCACAAAGGAAAACTAGAACTGCAGTCCTATGCCCATCTGTTTGACACATGTCAGCAGGATTGGTTCGCCGTGTTTTCCATCATAGAGAGTACACTAAAAGAAATTAAAACCAAGAGGCCCCACATCACTCAAGTTTACCTAAGGTCCGATGAAGCTGGCTGTTATCATAATAATTATCTCATTGCCGCAGCAAGAGGCATCGGTCAGCGGCAGGTATTGAAGTCTTTCTGTATGACTTTTCAGAGCCACAGTATGGCAAGGATGTGTGTGATGGTATCCTGTACCCAATGCAAACATGCATCCGACGTTTCTGCAACGAAGGACACGACATTCTAACAGCGGGAGACATGAGAAAGGCGCTCTCTGAGAGACCAGTGAAAGGTACATCCGCCTGCGTATGCGAAGTTGAAGAGTCTAAGAGAACCTTAGAAGTGAACAAGATAGATAGTTTTAGCAAGCTACACAACATCCAGTTTGGGGAAAAAAGTATACGTGCGTGGGGGTCGTACGGAATAGGACGTGGCAAGGAGATTTCTTACGACCAGCTAGTTTCAAATGACCGAGGGGACACCGCTCTCGTTGTAAGTAAGGAGTTCTTCCCTTTTCACAATGCATGCGTGTATGAATACACAGTTCCTGGAACAGAGGGTTCAAATGAAGACGATGATTTGGACGATTCAAAGATGGACATGTTTGAATGTTCGGAGCCTGGATGCGTGAAGAGTTTCCAAACGTTTTCAGAGCTTGAGTTACATTTGAACGTAGGGGACTATTGTGTGAAGGATGAAAGGCTGTCAGAAGCAGTATATGAAAAACTCCGTAGAGATTGGGCGGAGAGGATTACTACGTCAGTCAGCATCACTGACGAACCACAGTGCGAAACTAGTACCCACCAGATTGTATGTGATTCAATGCCCCCAGTAAACACTGTCAGTATGGGCTGGGGCCCTACCCAAGCCACGAGCAGGATCCACTAGATTCGATGGCAAAGTTAGGAATTATCTAACAGCAAAGTTTGATCTAGGCGAACAATCAGGGCTAAAAGCTGACCCTCAGCAAGTTTCAAATTATATGCGAAAGGCTAGAGACGAGCAGAACAATAGGTTGTTTGACCGAGACGAGTGGCTTACCAAGAGCCAAGTGCAGGGGTTTTTCTCTCGCCATACAGCAAACAGAAAAAGGCAACGAACACCCTCAGAAATCGAGCAAAATCCGAAGGAACTGTCCCTAGAGGAAGAAGAAGCTGAACGACAACGGCTGATGGAACACATCCTTAATTAACTAAAGCCGCAGCACCCTCTGTCCTATGATGCCTTTAATCTGTGCGAGTGCGCAAAGGAGAATAAGCTTAGTCTTTTTAATGTAGCAATGCTCAAAGAAATCTTGTCGTTTTATGAAATACCATTTAAATCAAGAGACAGGAAAAAAGACCTTATTGACCAACTGATGTCATTTATACAGGAATGCCAATGCTTTAATTAAACTATATCAGAAGCTGCATAGCCCAGGAAGACAAATGATGGTGCCTGTGGAGAGTTTGTTTCAGAACAATAGGCACAGCCTCAAAGTAACCTGATAAACAGTTGTACTCAGCGAATTAACGTACTCACTTCTGAGAGAATTCGCGAAAATCTCTCAAAATTTGTCGTTATTAAGTTTGTGGCGATGTTTTTAACTCGCAAAGAATTAAAAGAGAAAAAAGAAAGGAAAAAATACTATCCTGACCGTGGGAGATGTTAGTGGCATTTATGCGTAAATATAGGTTTGTGATTTTCTTAATTTCGAGAAATTAATATGTGAATTTTGCAGGAGTTTATTAAAATGCCAGTTTGAATCATTTGTATTATTTTTCAATTTCTCCCGGTAGCATTCTCCTACTCTCGATGGCGCAATCATATTGCATATCTTCGGGATTCGCGTTTGGTTCGACTATAAGACAAACCTCTGAAACTAGATGTTGCGTGACCAGGCGTAACTGACTCAGTCAAGTTGAAAAAGTAAACATGTAAAATTCACCTCTTCAACAAATACCGTTTTGAAATGATGAATATATGATTACAGTGTATAGGAACTGTGGAACGAGAAGAAGTTCATCGCAATTATAGACGAAACTTTTAATTTGCGAAAATAAACCTGAAAAATTCATGCTTGAATGTGTTTCGAACCTTTGACTTTTGCAACACCGCCGGTTCCGCACTCCAACCATTAGGCTGTCAAACCAACTGTGATGCCATTCTACAAATGATGATGAATAACTTGCTAACCACTTAAAAGAAAAACTTTAGCAAATAGCTGGAAGAATTGGTCAAATCTGGCAAATTGGCCACAATAATATACACGAGTGAAATGAACAACTTCTTCAACAACAAGTTCCGTTGGCACGTCGTTGATAACTGAAAACAAAGGCTAGCGCTCTTGAACATTAAGTAAGTTTCTCAAGTCCAAAAGGGAAACAACATTAACGTTTCCAGTTCTATAGAAACTATTGTTTGCATGGTCAAATATTGCTACGGAAACTATTTTGGACGCGTGTGTCGAAAAACATGGAACGCATGCAGCTAATTTGCATATGACTACAGAGAAAGATTTTTCTGAAACATTTCCTCCATGCCATGTAAGACGGACAAAACAATTTTTTTATCGATTTCGATACTTCATTAAGGAGTTGGTACTTTATCTTCAAGCATTTTTAGGCCGTTAGGGCTTAGAAATCGGATTCATGTGCGGATCGTCTTATCTTTGGTTCCGATCAAAATGGTGAATAGTTGTTAAATTCGCAAAGCTCTCTGCGGCGCGCCATGAAGCGTGCCCAAAAGTTCTATTCCATAATTTACTTATTAGGTGTAAGTGCTTATAGGCTGTAATAGATTTGACTCTAGATTAGGTCCCACATAAGAGAAAATAGCTTTCAACCACACGTACCTCACGCATCACAAATTTCAGTGCTCGAGGTAAGTATTTTGAAAAATTTGTAACTCAGTGAAAAATATACAGTGTGATTATTTTACCGTTAACATAATGGAAAAAGGTTGATCTTAGACATATAAAATTGAAAGCTTGGTAGAGTTGAAAATACGGCTACAGCAGCGATCGACTTTAGTAGCTAAATTATGGAGGTCGGGGGGGAAACTGGGTGCCTTTGAGGTCACCTTGAAAAATATCTCGTAAAAAGTGAAAAAACCAGACTGGTTCAAAATAAACGCAATATTTGTTCATGGGATAGAAGTCTCGACTTTTACAGTAAAAATCAGGGAAATCGGTGAAGGTCCGAAATTTGCCTTATCCGTTCTTAGGCGGACAGCCTCTTAAATGTGTAAATGGACTAGCGCCTAGATATCTCTGTTCCCGCTTTGTCACTAGGGCTCAGTGCTGTACACGATCGATATACTAGAAATAAGAACAAATTAGATATTCCGGGATACAAATCTGCTGATGGGCAGCGATCTTTTCTGTACCGATCAGTAACTATGTGGAACTCATTGCCGACTGATACCACTGATTGTAATAACCTAGCGATGTTTAAGAGGAAATTGAAAGATTATCTTTTCCGACTGTATTTTTCAAATAGTTAATTGTATCATTGTGCGACGATTGTTGTAGATAATATTTAATATTCATTTGTAAATTGGGATTGATAGGTAGTTTTCCTATTGTAGACAATAACCAATACATTTGTGTAAATTAGGACTGAAAAGCCTTCTTGAAGCCCTAATAAAGATGATTTCATTTCAAAGCGGCCTTTGTAGCGTAATGGATAACGCGTCGGCCTCCTCTTACACCGGCCAACGCCTGTGAAAGGAGCATAGTCGAAGACTGCGGGTTCGGGTCCCGTCGCAGGTGTTGTAATATTCCCTTTTATTTCCTTAATTTCTAGGTTGAGCTGCCATATATGATAAAATTAAAAAAGGCAGTTTTCTCAAAGCGGGAAGAAAACTCTATCAAAGTTAAGAAGACTTGAGTAAGATTGTTACCACAACCTCATGTGGCTTATAAACATACTTAAAAGTACGTTTAGATGTTGTTCACAATGCCGATGGACGGTTTCTGTTTTCTGGCTCCGGTCAGACCATCATATTCGAGTTAGTGTTTTTAACTTTTTCTTTAACGTAGGTCTTATTACGAACTGGTTTGCAATCACCTCTTGTTTATCTTTATCGGCTGGTTGTGGCATTTCAATAAGGAAACTGGCAACTGAAAATCCTTGATCACTGATGATAGCTGAATCCTTTGTGCTAGTCGGCTAACAGGTAAGAGGAAAGTATCAGCTGTGTTATTTTGCATGACACTAAAACTCGCAGCAAGGCCTACTATGAGCTATCGTTAAGATTTTTTGAAGCCTTTGACGAGAATAAGGTTCAATAAAAAAGGATTGCAGCGATGACTTTTTTGGGCGCGTGGGCCGTGCACTGAATACATTCCTAATATCATTCATATTGAGGTATATGAAAAATAGCAGCGGCTTCAACAGTGTGCTGATGATAATGCACTTGTTTTTAATATCTTAACCTTTTTCATTCTCCATCAGTGTCGTCAAGGGCTTGAAAAAAACTCATCTATTCGTAAGAAGGCCCAAGTCAAAGAAAAACGTTAAAAACACTAACTCGAATATAAAGGTCTCACCGGAGCCAGAAAACAGAAACCATCCATTGTGAACCACCTCTAACCGTACTTAAAGCCATATGACTCGAGTTTTCTCTACTTTGCTATGGTTTTGTTCCTTCTTTGAGAAAATCTCTCTTTATCATTCTATCATAGATGGCAGTTTAAACTAAGAGTAATGACACAGACTTTAAACCGGTATTATTTTCTCGGTCAGTAGTGGATTATTATTTTCTATACGGTCATTTCTGTTTAGTGATTGGTTCATTATCATTTGTTATAATATTAATCTGCTGGTGCTCTACTAGTACCGGCTCAACGAACTGTGAAACATCAGATCATGGTGCGGTCTCTTAGCTTCTGAGGACCAAGAAATTGCCCTTGTCATTTTTTTTCAACACACCGCTGTTTTATAAATTAAAACGTTTTGTATTCACAGAAAAGTTAGTTAAACATTTTTAAGTAATCAATTAACCCTTCTCCCTCTATTGAACCGTAGTAGTAATAAGCGGAGAGTTAAAGTGCCTATAACCCCACAGAATTTTTTGGGGTTATCGGCACTGAGTTTTTCTCCAACTTTACTTTTGTTTCACTCGATAATTAATTGCTTACACGATCGTCTCATTTTCATTTGTTTAATATTACAGTCAAGTATACTCAGTACTCTCTAGTTAAAACTACTCATCCAATGTTTTGATGGCAAAATACGGATTTAGGTTTACCAAAAGGAACGCAACCTAAATTTCAAATGATTCGTATAGTAGTTACTTTAGTATCACTATGAACGAATGGGAGCTTGAGAAAAGGGAATCAGTAATCAGTAATCAAAGTTTAATGTCTTTACGTGGGGCATGGTTACCCATATTTCCCGAGCCAGAGGCTCATCTATGAAACGCAAGACAACAACCCACCCATCCCACCCCAAGGGAGGATATCCATTACACAGTAATCTCGTGCGTGGGAAATTGACGTCTCCTACCCCTAACCCTGCAGGAGACGGGACCTCCATTTATTCGTCCCTGTCTGAGAAGACTAGAATATCTAACCATTTCTTGATGTTACAGAAAGGCAGCATATTCTTCTCAATTATTTTAAGACCTTGAGTGTTGGTCCGGCCGGGGCTCGAACCCTCGACCTCCCGCACATCAGTCCAGCGCTCTATCCATTGAGCTGACCGGGAGGCGGTTAGCTCAATGGAGTCCCTTAGAATCTCTATTTTATCCCCTTGTTAACAAAAGTTTTAGATCTAAAGAATCTTTAAAATAGTAAACTTGTCTCCACATTACCTAGAATGTTAAGTTTATCGTCATTCTCATGGATTTTCGCCCATAAAACCGACAATTTGAAATCATCAGTTGGATTATCTAACTCAATACTTAAAGTAGCTCGCTATCTTTTTATCAATCTCTTTAGTCAATTTATAGATTTATAATTTTATTACAGTAACTGTTAATTGTTAATAGTTAAATCGTTTCTCTTCATATGAAACCCAACCGGGGCTATAGGCTTCACCTATCCTATCACCTTGAAAATTAAGTTTCCCGGTAGACCACGTCTCCGATCACGTAAATCACATCTTCGATTGCCGTGTTGCCAGCGTGGTTGTCCTGATAGTGTAGTGGTCATCACACCTGACTAGTAACAGGGGGACGTGGGTTCAAATCCCGCTCAGTGCTTCAAACATTCATTTTATTGAAGTATGATTACTTGGGGTGTACAGGGTCAGGGCTTCCCTCGTATACAGAATTTATATATATATATATATATGTTGAGATAGAAAAATACAAAGAATACGCTTTCATCCCTACAAGTCTGTTTCGTGATAGATCACTCATCAGGCGATTTTAGCGTAGTCTTTGCATTTTTCTAACTCAACATATATTCCGCTCTACTTTTATGTATCGAGCACTGTAACACGGAAAAATCAAAAACACAGATTTTCTATCTTTATATATATATATATATGTACATATCTATGCAGTTATGTATATGTATATATTATGCATTTATTTGTTTATTTTGTCTTCTAAATTAACTTTTTGGGGTCGTAAGTTAGAAAACTATAAAAGGTTATTGCGTCTCCCTCTTTAAATAAAGTTATTCATTCATTCATTCATTCATTCATTCGATGACTTGTCTTTGAACATTTGAGCCATTTCCGCGGTTCGAAAGGATCACAACTGAAAAAACGTTTAGATCGTGTAAAGTGTTCCAAAAACCGTCAATAGCTTTTATCATAAAACTCCTCATTGGGAGTTTCGCTAGGATATTCATGATTATGTTGCAAATGTAGTATAGATGTGTTATTAACCAAGCGTGAAGTCAATATGGCTGGATATTAGCCATGTTAGGTTTTTTTTTTTTTTTGCAATTTTATGGACCGAGACGAAATAGAGGTCCATAAAAATGCGAAAAAGAACTCGGTTAATATCCAGTCATCTTGACCGAACAAGCTTGGTTAATAAAGGATTTATTATATTGCAAAAATATTTCGCTTTATTGAGAATCAAGGACGACTTGTTTACTTCGTGAGCCGCTAAAGAAGGGCAAGATAGGCCCATCGTGCCCACTCGGGGTTGCCCACATTGATCCCGCGTATGAAAAAAAAATTGAATTAGAACTACTTTTGTAGTTCCCGGACAATGTCGACGATGGAAACGCAAATAGCTGCAAAAGATATGTCAAAATAAAGAAAACAGAAACGAATCTCGTGAGTTTGTTTTGCTACAAAGACAGTTGGCATTCTTTCCCGGCCCTCGAACTAAACAAGTCATTCTTAATAAGTGATAAAGCGAAAACTTTTTGCAATATATAAATCCTTCATTAACCAAGCTTGTTCGGTCAAGATGGCTGGATATTAGCCAATATCCAGCCATCTTGATCTCCCGCTCAGTTAATAACGCGTATCTATCATATGAGCTTAGCTTGTGGCCGATGTGACGCGCGCTCTGATTGGTAAAGAGCGATATCAGAGCAGGGCATTAATTAGTTCTTATTAACCGAGCGGGAGGTATGTATGGGAGAATCTTGACCGAGGTCGCTAGTACAGACCGAACGCAGTGAGGTCTGTGCCAGCGACCGAGGTCAAGATTCTCTCATGCAGACCGACCTAGCTCGGTTAATAAGATGTTTATTATATGGCTGTGTCTTATATGCCAATTTCTTATATTCTTTGTACCTTTTTTTCTAGACCGGTCTAGATGCCGGTCTAGATGGGAAAATCTAGACCGCTTTTAATATTGATTTCAGCCAATCAAATTCGTGAATTCGGTAGTTCCCAGTCCTTGTGAGACACAGCCATATAATAAACAGCGGTAATGCCCAAGGGCCGATTATGGATTATGCAAATTATAATGAAAAATTATGCCCTTCAAATTATGCTCTTCGAAGAGCATAAAATGTCAGGCAAGTACCGCGGCAGTTCTTGTTGCTTTTTGAAAATTGAAGCGGGTGAAAACGATAAAGGCCGATTAACAGACAGACAGAGTAGATTCAATGTAATACAAGCAGGTAAAAGTTTTAGAAGAACAGCGAAAGTGCAGTTTTAAATAACCGTTGAGATTGTGCCGGAAGGGACGAGGTGAACAAACAAGAATACATTTAGGAAGCAAAGTTTTCCGTGTCGTACATGATAAAGCTTAAATCGTTAATCATCATTGGTAAATCTGTTATTCATCTCTAGAATAACACCACAAAAGAACCTAGTAATCACAACAATTATATTTACCGAAAGTTCAATTTTGTCACAATTATTCCTCAGTATTCCTCATCAATAGATTCACTCGCCATTAAATAGCCAAAATTAAAACAGTTTCCAGGAACATCAGATGTAAACAGGGGAGCGGTTTCTGTCAGCAGCAGTATCTCTGATTACTGCATGTTTAAACTTTACAGCAGTAGTTTTTTATCATTACTTATGATCGTCTAAGGTCAGAGTAGTCCTATAGGAAGGACCGTTGTCTGTAATAGTTACTGAAGCTCCAAAAACCTTAATAAAAGTCAAATCGGAACAGACTTGAGTGAAGAGGTGTTTCCTTTTTGTCATCAGTGGGCGGAAAAACTCTAGTAGCATAAGTTGGTCATGTAAATGTCGTGAATACGTAGTTTGTGTAGTGTCGGTACTTGATGACGTCTGTTTAGGTGAGTCTGTGCTAAGTTATAATGAGAGAACCCGCTTTCCAGCGCCAGTCGTTGAAAGTAGTTAGTAATGTAGGCTAAGCATCGCGTGATTGAATGATGTTCAACGATGTGATTGATGGCGTCATTGTTACCGGCCGTGGAAGGAGAGGTCGAAATCATTTACATTGAAAGCAAACATACAAACAATATGGCGGACCAAAACGAACTTCGTACGTTTTTTATTCTTTTTGCCATGGCAACTCGTGACAAATACGTTTATATGGGTAGGAGGGGTGGTGTCCGTTTTCTCAACTTATCCTTAACATCATGCACCCTTTTTCGTCGATCGTTTCTGTTCAGTCTTGCGTTCAGATTCGTACCATTCTCTCTAATATAAGAAGTTCTATAGTCGGAGAAATTGGTCTTATAAACTTCCTCTTGTTTGTTGATCAGTTTGTCCTTGTCTTTGACGTTATTTAGTAAATGAAATGACTTGGTGATCTGTGAATGGGAGACGCAGGTATCATAAAGTTGTAGGATCCGCGATATGTTTCAGACATGCCCTTGTAAAGTACAGTATAGTCACTGTAGTCGTGAGCGTCGCGCTATCGTTTGTTTCAATGGGTCGTTAGGTGGTTTGGGGAATGAAGTCATCGTTGTAGTTTTTCTTGGAAATGACGCGGTCAAAGTAATTGCTTTCGTTGGTCGTGCTGTAAACTAGTTACACACCGTCTCGTGGGTTGTGGGCTTACTCGCCGAGTAATCTGTCAGTATGGGTCGGTTTTCGGCTCTAATTGAATTGTTGTTCATATCGAGGTCCTTTCACGGCTAAACGGGCAGTCTGGAATTCTTTATTAAACTGTGTGTCGACATGTGTCGGACATCGGACTTAAAACACTCAACTGACAACAGCTTTTCACTCTGACGATGACTTCCGCTAAGGTTGACGAAACATCAGTTACTACTAGCCAACCACAGCCATTCTCAGGACTACTCTCACCCGGAGACTGGACTACAAGATCAATTATTGGGTACAAAACAATGACGTTGTTGTTCACAAAGCATAAAAGTATCAAGGACTGGTATAGAACCCATGAAATATCTTTTGATACACTTGAAAAACGTGGTGTATGTAAGACGGGGAATTAGCTCAAATGGTAGAGCGCCCGCTTCGCATGCGGGAGGTACCGGGATCGATACCCGGATTCTCCACTTGGAGATTCGTATGTTTTTTTTTTTTTTGTAATAGTCTGATAGCTTTTGGGATATTACAGTTAGTCACCACTAGTTTATGCTTATGAAAAGAGAGTTTCGTAGTTCCAGCTTATATTGGAGCCTACGATATGTTTTTCTTTATGGTTACCTTTTTCCGATTTTGACGGCTGACGGTTAAATATTTGGATCTTTGACGGCTGACGGTTGAATTTTAGGTCTGAAGGTGATCAGGAGAGTTCTTCGATGAGTTTAAGTTAATATTAAGATTTTTCATTGTTCGATATCTACCATTTAGAGGGTTTGTCAGTCTCCCATTGACGGAGTAGAGTGAGGCGTACTCCCTCATTGTTAGACCTCTAACAATAATTTATGACTAACTTCAAACGAATCCTTACTTCCTTCTGTTACACGTGCAAACCACATCAATAGAATTTTTTAGACCTTACTCCCCAACCTAGATTCGTCAGAGCGGTCATCTGCATGCTACAGCTGTTACATTTGGCGATCAATAACACTATATTCGAGAGTGCCTTCATATCGCGGCAGTTCGTTGACGTTTTACTCAGCATTAGTGCCTTCCCTGAGTTGTTGTAGCCCATCCTTATGACATGGCCAAACCTCCGAAGTCGAATCAATTTACTTTCCTTTTCCAATTAATTCCACAAAGACTAGTCCAAAAACGACTTTATTGCTGACGTAGTGATTCCATCTGATCTGATTCATTATGGTAGGTACAGGAAATTGTCGTATGGTGCGTAATGTCCTCCAGCACTTGATGATGGTATAAGTCCATGTTTAACTACAATTCAGGAATATCTCAAACGCTTTATAAACGCTGTGGCACGGAGCAGTGAGATAAATTCAAAGATAAACTTTTTCTGAAGCTTTAATTTGCCGTCCAGATCTTGTAAAGGAATGAGTCTTCATCTTCATCTTCATGTTCCATGAATTCACTTTTTGAGTAACTTTCGTACTCATGTGTTGCATTAAATCCAACGCTGGTATGGAACTGTGGTATGCTTGTGTCTTTAATAAAAAGTTATAGTTGGACGAAGCAAATCTCTCACGGGTATAGAATTAAGAGATATATCGTCTCCATTGCAGTCATCATGAAAAAGAAAATGTCCACACTGCTAGAGGTTTGGGTTCTGCCTAAATAGCTGGGGAGTGCACCTGCTGTGTCCTTTGTGATTTCTGCTCGAACAGTCATCTGTCTCACCCGTCGGTTGCTCTCTATCCACTCTTTCATGACAACCTCCCTTTCTTCGGAAATTGTCTAAGAAGGCAGAGGTTCAATAAAATGGACAGACAGGAAATGCATAATAGACTGGGGCACTGGGTATTAGGAGCCAGGGCACTTTGTCATACCCCTAGGGTACTCCTTCTGGATGCCACCGTTATCTTTAGCACATTACAGGACGCTGAAGGCATCATATTTAAAGTGTGAAACGGCATGGTGGTTTACAAATTTTACAAGTTGGTAGAGCTGGAGCTCGTATGAGTCGAGCCCAAATTTGGCAGACAAGTCATTGATCCCTAGGAAACCAATTATTTGTTGCTGTAGACCTCCAATGCTTTTCCCCAACAGAAATTCTTGTCTTGAATTGCTCGAAAGCTTTACAATGTGTCTTTTTTTACTATAGAAACTCACGACAGCTTTTAACACGCTCGACAAGATGTCAACTTTTCGCATGACTTAGTCGAACGGCGTGAATAACGTTGCGTGGCGTGGTCACTGACAAGAATCAATGATTTATCAAAGAGGTTAGCCATTCATTTTATAAATATTAACTATTAAAATTAGATATCAAAATATTTTCAACTGTTAGTTTAGGAAAAAATCAGTGAACATGACCACAAAGTAATTATATAAATAGAAAAGTGGAGACTGATTGACCAGTTTAAAGATGCTTTAACATCTCTCTTTGTGCGCGGTTTTTCCTTCATTGACGGCCATCGATCGAACAACGATAAAATGATGTACCTCAGACACTATAACGATAGCTGGCCAGTCGCATTCTTGGATTAGGGTTTTTCCTTTCCCTTTTCTCGCTCCTTTTAACTTACAAAACCAGTAGTTAGGTCCGTTAGCTCAGTCGGCAGAGCGTGGTGCTGATAAAGCCAAGGTCGTGAGTTCGATACTCACACGGACCAAAGAAACCTACCCTCTTTTTCCACATCCTTATATGCATATTTTTAAAACTCTTTTCCTTACATCCTTAGAATTGTACTTAATCAGTAAAATTTGGCTAACAAAAATTCTTTTTCTGCATAGTTAAATAATCCCCAAAATAGGTCGCAGGTACAAGTGTAACTAACTATTTAATTACAAAACTACAGAACTAGAAAAGGACACAAACATATTAGTTGAAAGCTTTTTTTGGCTTCATAAGAGAAGATCACATTGTTTTTTTTAGTGCCTCTTTCATATGTTTTTCGCTAAGTATCTTACTGTTATTGATATCAACTTATTCTGGGTCTCCGCGAGTCGAGCACCTGAGCGTTACGAGCAGTAATGGATTATCGGTTGACTGTAAGTACTGATCATTGAACGCCCAGAAAAGAACGCTCCGGTCACTGAAACAGAAATCCCCACAACAAGAACAACTGTGTCAACTATAATGTTACACCATGTCATGTCATGGCAGTACAACTTTAGATGAATCAAAGGTGGGAATATGAACTCCAAACTGATACCAGCGATACTGCCGACAAATGCTAATAGATAGGTGTAGGCGGGAAAAGTAGCAGCGAAAATGATACTTGTAGATACCATTGATAAACGAAGGAAGATAACGGATGGTTTTAAGATGGATCTAGCGAGATCCTCTGGTAAACATGGAAAGTTGGAGTTTTCAACAATGTTAAATATAGTGAACATCGGTAATGTATAGGATGTAAAAGACAACACAGCCGCCATAACATTCACTGCTCGACGGAATGAGCCTTCTGGTAGGTTGTTTGTTATGACTTCAGCCGTGTTGGGATGAAATGAGATGTAAGCGACTACTCCAATGATCACGTTGAGCAATGTCATTATTCCGTACGCAAGGTTCATCAAAAAGTTGAATTTGTCTTTGTAGCGCATGCTGCCTTCGATGAGTGACACAAAGGGCTGTGATAGATAACTTGCTACAAGTATTCCTAACGCTGATGGAAATGTACTGGCATTAAAATGTCTCAAAGAACTGAGCTCCCACCTGTGGAACCAGGATAAGCTGTAAGCAAACACTGTAATGAAGATAATTTTGGCGGAAAGAACTGTCAAGATGCTGGTCCACGCCACTTGAGAAAGGTTTTTAAGAAAAATATTTGGAACAAAAAGTATTCCGCCAAAGAGTGTCCAGAGCCAGCAAGGAACAGCAACGTGAGGAAACGATTTTGCCAGTAATCTTCCTACTAATAAAGGATAAACTGAAGCTACAAACAACAGCTCTATAAACTGAGTAGCAAGGACAATATGGCCTCCTAAGTTTGGCAGAAAAGCGTCGCCGATATCTGCGTAGGAATTGCGGACCCTTTTTCGTTTACCGCTCTTTGGATCTATTTCATAGAGGCAACGAACAATTGTTTTTCCAGTGTAATTAGAAGCAGCCGCGACAAGCAAAAGAGTAAGGATGGCCAAGTAGCCACCATTCCGAACGGCATAAGGTATGACCAATATCGGTAAACCTTGAATTGTGTTGCAAATGTTCCAGAAAGTTGCAAATGACGAGGCTAGTTTGTCTTCACCCGGTTGGATGTCTGGTTTGGTGTCTGGAGAGTTGAGAAAGTCTGCACTTCTCTCTAACTTCTCCGTTTCCTTGCTGTTTTCTTTCATTTCCATTTCACCTTAGCACCTCGTGATACCAGTTACTTTTTACCGTGTGTCTCCGAAACAAGTGGATCAAGTTGAAAATTTCAGGTACTAGTTAATTTCATACAGGAGTTTCTTTGTTGAGGAATTGAGCTCCCACCTGTGAGAATTGTTGACTTTGTAAATAAATATCTTCCTTCCAGAACAGCCACTTAATGAAAAATGCTGACCGTAGACTGTAAATCAACAATTTCAAGATCTTAATTCAGTTAGATTAACGAATTATGTGGTTTTCCCTTCAGTGTCCTTACGGATACCGCATCTCGCCTAATTACGGTGTGGCGTGAGAAGAGATAATTTCTTCAAAAATTAAAAGTTTGTTTAGATAGCTGTCTTGTTTGTCTTCGACGTCAGATAAACAATTTGAGATGCATCTCTCATCGAGTTGACCACTGGTCTGCTTTAGATGCCTGTTTATGCAATTCAATCCTTGTTGTTAAGCACCGTGGAAAGCGACTAAAATTAAAATGGGCCTTGTCCTTGGCTCAGGCAATCGTTGTTCAAACGTGATTCTAAGCGCTATTTAATCTGGGAACAGGTTATGTAAATGATTTAATGAAAAACAACAGGTGTATGTCTCATGGATCATCTGTTCCAAATTCGATCAGTTACAAACTCTAAAGAAGGAGACGCTGAGTTAAAAGATTGCAGGTTCGGAATAGTCGGTCAGCAAGGATGCTCCAGCAATTGACCTCGCTTGGTTTTTGTTCGAAATGGAGGAATATTTGAGTTGTTTAAGACCTTAGTTTTTTATCATAAGGTTGCGCGGAGAGCTTGCATAATGTTCTGTCGATGATCAGATCGAAAGACAATTCTTAAACGCTTTTGTTACCCAAACTGCACAAGAAGTCATACACCACTTTGGTATAAAAAAGCTAAATAAAGAGATGTTCACTTCCTCAAAGCATCTCTATCACAGACGGTTTCGCACAACTGATCAGATTGTTATGAACATAATTTTTACCTCTTTGTAGTGTACAGTAAGGAGCGTACAGTAAGGAGTGTACAGCAAGGAGATTGCAAAGAAGGAGAAGACTTTCTGAGTAGTCATTAATTTCCGAATAACGAATTGCTCCCACTACCATCATTAACCCTTCATTACCATTCACTCAAGCTTTAGAACCAACAAGTGACACGCTTAAACGGTAGAGGTATCAGCACATGACATTAAAAGATCCGTGCATTGGTTTTCCAGTTGTACATGAATTGGATAAACTAAGGGTTTGGATTACACTTCTAGTCAATAACACTTCACAGAGCTTTTAAGCGTAGCTCCAAATTCGACCTTGGTATCATCGAATTGCACTTTTTTTCTGATTTCAGAACCCTGGTTTCCTTGCATCCTTTTTCTGACTGTTTACCTCCTAAAGGGGGGCTAACAAAGGAACATTTGCAATCATAGAGTTGTCAGTGCTATAATTCCGGTGAAATCTGATAAACCTTGTTAAATGGGCGTTACCCTTTCTGCTATGAGTCTGCTTGACTATATCATAGAGTCTTAAGTATACTAAGAGTCTTGAAAACAAAACACTTCTCATGATGAGATAGTCAATTCTACAAGCGGTATTTGAAACAAAGAACTTCTTTTCCCGTCAGTAAGACATAAAACATCTTCCATTCGAGACATAAACAATATTATTCAAGGGAATTTTTCTAGCTAACCGTATCGGAACAAAGGGATCTTCGACGGATCTTATTGCTTTAAGTGTAAAACTCCGATTTGTTAAAAAAAAGATACTAATGGTAATGATAATCATTTTTGCTCTATTATTTATTTTTTTGCTATCGTTTTTGGGAATTGTAGAGCTGAGAATTTCAAGTCACATGTTTATAAAGATAATTAGTGTAGAATTAACGGGTACCTGAACGTGATGCCGTAATTTGATTGGCTAATTGGATAAAACAACACAGCTCATCACAGGCGACGCTCACAGGGAAAAACCACCGATTCACCTGTTCTGTGTACGACGCGGGGGTGGCTGAAAAAAAAGTTGTTTGACGGGTTTTTTTGTTTGTCTTTTAAGGCGACTTTCCCAACTTTAGGAGGTCGACCTTGGAATAAAGGAATGTTTTAGCTTATTCGGGGGTTCTACCACCCTAAGAGCAAGAAGGAAGGACACATGTACGAGAAGACGAGCTTTTTTTCGAAGCCTGCCTGGCGGGAACATCTTAAAGAAGTACAACTTGAATATAAACTCCCTTTGCTACTATGACACTTCCTGTGCAAGCGACACGAGAGGTTAGGTCTCTACGATATGTCTCTTTGCTATAGATTCAAGCAGTTTTGGTTACTTTTATTCGACGGTTGGTGGCTTGAGAAAGGAGAAAAGAACACTCCCAAATCACAGAGAAAAAAGAATAATATCAACGAACGACAAGTGAAGCTGAATGGTGAAAGGAGGGATTTTCAGGGCGCGGAACGAAAAAGTGACGATGTGACTGATTCTCAGCTTATTTCTCGTGGAGTTCAATTCTCCAGCAAAGAGGAAATGGAAGGTTTTGATTCTAAGATGGACGAAATGCATGATATATTCCTTAAGGAACTTTCTGAAATAAAGCGACAACACGAACGACTGCAAATTGGTAGGGTTATTCTCAGTAGACGTGTGTCAGAATTAGAACAAATCCTGCAAACGGACATCAAAAGCTTTACGAGCTCCGATATTAAATCGTTTATGGAAGATTCGTCATTATCTAGTGAAGAGTTACAGCTTTTGGCCGAGATGGATGAAATACTAGAAATGCTTGAAAAAGAACAGCAAGAACTTCTATCGCTGGAAAAATATTTAGACATTGAACTGCGTGAAAGAACATACTATCCAGAACCTGTAATGCCTCGCCACAGAAGGCTGGAAGATGAATTCTCAAAGCAGATGAAAATCGATGGTGGTTTGAAATACGAGAGCTTTGACAAAACCGTTCAGTTCATAACTTATCGTTCGCTTCCACCGCCCCTGTCGCTAGGCGATCTTTTAGATGTGGCGGATAGATAATACAAACGGAGAGAGCCAGCTCTTCCTTACATACGTGCCGAGATAAACATTTGCTTAGTGCAGGTGTCAGTAAACAGGTTCCTGAATAGGGTTTATCGGTCGTCGGACTCAACAAAAAATTCTGAATCGTTCTCGTCGATCCCACTAATGAACGTTGCGAAGGGATACAGTATTGCTATAATGATGATAAAAATAGAATGATGCATTGCGTAAAATAAAAATTGTTACAGATACTGTTGAATCAAATTCCAAGTATTCATACTTAAGGTCCCAGGTTATATGACATGGACTGATTCTGTACGCTGTGCGATATCCAGTTTGTTTATAAAAAATCCTATCTCTGCTATAATTTTTTTCCATCGGAGAAACGTTGTTAGTATTCTCAACCTGAAATTATATAAATTGGTGTACTACCTGAATTGTAACCCAGTATCCTAGGTAGTTTATAACGGTATCGGGGCTATGGGCAAGCCAGAACTTTTAACATTATCAAACAGCTTCAAATTAGAGTTTCAGTTAGCGGGAATACTAAACAACAACAAAAAAGAAAATAAACGGAAAGTTGTTAGAAGTGGACTTGCGCCTTTTATTCCCCTTCAACTGTCAATTGAAGGCAGGTTTATTCATGCAAGCTGCTGCTGTATATTTCTGCTCAAGAATTGTAAACAAATTCAAATTGAATACAAATGAAGCAAAAAAGAAAAAAAATTGGAAAGCCAATTTAAAATACAAATAGAAATGCCGTGGGAACCCTACCAACCAACCAACTGTTCCGAAACGAGGCCTGTACTGACTAGTTGAGTCTGTAAAAAGTTCACATTCCACGAAAATTTGCCACGCGTCTTTGCGGGAAGTTTGCCGAATGAGAACCATGTCTGTAGCATACTCACCAAAGCGTTTACCGTGACTCAGTTAATGTAACTTTCAGCAGTATATCGCAGTGTAAATTCAAAGGACAAGGTAATGTTCTTGGGCGGTCTTAAGATCACTTGTTGAAGCCGTGGTTCTTGTTACACCGATGTTGGTGACCTCAGAAGACCTTAAAACACATTTCTTTATGTCAGTTCACGTTCGTAAATGTCCATCTTCGCACAAACGCTCTTAAATAACCCATGAGTTCCGAAAATGGTTTTCCTCCCTACTCCTCCTACTTAGAGATTGCTTTCATAGTCTTTCATGTTCTTCAATCGGCCATGTGAACCTCGATTTAATATGCAAATTAAATGTTGTCATTTCGGTGTGTTTTCCACTAGCGTTTTGTTTTGGTATTACCTTCCTTTTTAACGCCTTATTTATACCTAATTTCAGTTCCTTTTTGTTATCTATTCCATTGCAACACTTATGCATCATTTAACTCACAACTGACGGAGGGTAGGTGCCACCGTCGCAGTCCAGCATTTCAGCAGATTGAAAATAAATGGTATGATTGTATTGTGGTCTGTGCAATCCTTTTCAGTGTGATTGTTTAGTGTTTCTGTAGAACTGAGGCATAGTAATTTTCTCTTTTCATCGCATTTTCTTCATTGATCAGATGTGCTAAGAGACCTGTTTCCGTAGGCCTCGCTTTCATGAAAGGCAGCAGAGGATTGATTCATATAATCTTCATGTGCTGCGTTTTCCTGTTACTGACATCACCTCAAGCTATCTCTTAGGCTTTTGTATATTTTTAATATTTTATGATTGGATTGTTTAGAAAAAGGACAATATGCTGAAACACTCAATAGCCCACTTTCGTCTTACTTTTCAATTATAAGGAGGCGTTTCAATACTAATGAAATAATTATTTAAATTTACTTCTAAAATGGTACGTAGGCGTTGGTGGTATAGTGGTGAGCATAGCTGCCTTCCAAGCAGTTGACCCGGGTTCGATTCCCGGCCAACGCAGAGGTTATTTTTTCATTTACATTTTTATACATCATCTTTTTCCCCCACAATATTACGCACAATTTCTTATCAGACAGAAACGGAACTCTTTTGACAGACAAGCAGTATAACATAGAAATTCAGAAAAGATGAAACTAGTGTCACTGAAATTCTTATTTTTTGTACGGAACTCATATGCTCACCTAGCTGCACCTCATTCTCTTGGTATTACATCGTAATAGTGATCCGTTGTCATTATAACAGTCCTCTTCGTCCTGTTCGTCCTGTTCGTCCTGTTTACTTTGACTAAGACCTGGGACTGATTTTCAATACAATTTTTCCTTAGCAGGAAAGAAAAAAGAGGGAGAAAGGGACCTAGTATACTACTATATTGGGTTAGTGGACCGGCCCATTCCGGAGACGCTCGACATTATTTAGTGTGGGCCTACCACGAACGGCGTGTGCGTTTGTACGTGAGATGAGCGTATAAGACAGGAATCTTTGAGAGGCGGACTTCACGAAACACAGCATTCTATAAATTATGTTGTTCACGAGGAGAGACTCCATATGATAACACAATTAAGTTGTCGCACTGTGATCTCCAGTTTCCGCGGTTTACGCAAGGAATGCTTAGGACCATGATCCCTATTTTGGCGACCAAGAACGCCTTGCATTTTAAGACTCGGCCTTTTCAACCGAAGCCCGAGTAATTATCTCCCGTTGTCGATATTACAAGGAAAATATAAAGTATTCTTCGGCACCAGGCTGGGTTTCGCGGTTAAATGTCCGTGAGGTCCACAGGGTCCGTGGGCAGTTGGCCGAATCGGAAAAAAAAGCTTTTCTGTGAAATTTCAACTAAACAACCACGCTTATCGTTTGTTCTGTGAAGTTTGAATTTGTCTGAATTATTTAGAAGGAAAAGGGAAAAAATGTCCCTTTCGCTGCGAGCAGGATTCGAACCTGCGCGGGAAGATCCCATTGGATTTCGAGTCCAACGCCTTAACCACTCGGCCATCGCAGCACCACGTGATCTATCATGGTAGATTGCATTATATAAATTACAAGTTTGTACATCGTGACGTTCAATGCAAGGTATCCAACTTCGAGATTTATCTAACGGAAACCAATATGAAAGATCTTTCTTTCTGTCTGTCTGTCTGCTTTCCCGCCAATACCGGAACACAAAAAGAAAGGAACCTTACCTCTATCTCGCAAGGTTCGCAGCAACACTTCATAATCTTCTACAGTGGAACCCTGATTTCTCGAACCCTCGGCCGGTTTCTCGAACCTCCCGATATCTTTCGAACCAAACCCTGTTTCCCTTGGATTTGCTTTACTTGTAATTTCACCCTCTTTTTCTCTAACTCCCGATTTCCCGAACCAATTTGCGTTTCCCCTGGAGGTTCGAGAAATCGGGATTCCACTGCACTTCTAAAAGGTACTTTCGGATCATGTTTCTACTAAGCACATCTTGGAGCAGCTGTTGGCTCGCTGTGAAACTCAGATAGTCCTTTAGAAATGAAATATTGATTGAATGTTGTTGTTTTTCATAGAAATAGTCAATCTAAAGACACGAGAGAACCAGGGCTCAAACAAAAACTGTAATTATAGTTTGCAGTTTTGGAGTTCACAATTGACCTGTCAATCAAATTAGTGATCTGCTGATGACTGCTAGTTTTAAGTTTAAATGACAAAAGTATTTGGGCACCCATATGTTTTGAAAACAATGTAGTAAGAAACTATTTTGTTCATTGTGATTCAGAGGTAATTCATTTACAGTATCTGGCATACACTGAAGGCATCACTTCTGTAAATAACTGAATCATGGATATTTGCATCAATCAATGGATAATTAATTTTCCCATGCAAGTATGTTATTTTCTAAGGATCAAACCTCTACATTGTAAAATCTGCAAGACAGTTGAGAAAAACTAGGATAATAATGTATAATTATATTATTTTTTCGGTTGAGAATTTAAAGTAGCTGACCAAAGCCTGGTACCTGGACTTTTTGAGAAAATCTAAGAAAATTAAACCAGCTGAAGAGAAATAGAAAAGTGATCCCAGTTACTGGATTAGGATGGCCATCAATGTAGTCTTTACCAAATTGTTAGTAGGTAAATTAGAAAAATATCTTGCTCTCAAGCTGCTTATAGTTAGAGTGCACCACATCTGGTGAAAAACAGAATGGATATGTCAAATGTTGATGACTAAGAAGATGAGTTCCAGCATAACTCAGCAGCTACTGATCTGCATCATATTGTGAAGTGATCAAGAGTCAAAGTAGCATTTCCCTTACTGCATGCAGGCAAAGTGTTTTTTATGGGGGAATTGAAAAACAAAACAAAACAAAAAAAGCCAGTAGGCTCCTGATAGAGATGGTATTTCTTAAAGGGGGAATCAAAACATGAAGCAATGGTCAGGCAATTTCTCACAGATTACCCCTCTCTCCCAAATCTGTTGCACTAAGGAGGTTTAGCCCTCCACTTGGAAAATGAGGCTTATATAGCAACATTTTGAGTCTCCCAACTTTTGATATTATAATCCTTTCACTATTATTACGTTAGTTAACAGTTCTTCCATATCACTTTTACACAAGGCTTGATCCTTCAAGGCATAGATTGCAGTCCCCAAGTGTTTGTACATTTTTTTTGTTCTTAATCGCACACAAATTTTATCTTTTTAACTTTTGGGCAGGTGTTTTGTATGAAAAAAAGATTGAACATATTTCAAACCTGCCTAACCAGAGTTGACTCAGTAGTCAACATGGGTTATTATACAAGAGGGATTAATTTTCTGTTTTAATGTAAGTGGTTTGTCAACATATGAAAGCGTGAGTTGTTTACCCTTTCTAGTGACTCAAACAACTAGGTTATAAAGCCAGTCCTTGAGTCATGCACAGGGGGTCCATACCAGTATTTGTCACTGAAACAGGATCAGTCAGGAGCCTTTAACTTGTCCACATTTAATTATACATTAATTCAAATGTTTGCAGGGGACAAACAGGCTTATTAACACACAAGTACATCATTAAGTAACAAATGGAAAATTCCAGGATAACACAAAATAAGGCCATTCTTTATGTGAAAATTGTGTAGAATAACAATTTAACTGAAATGTTTTAGATAAAGAATTGTTTAGAAAGTTTTTTTGCATTTTTATTTCAAATCAAATACATATCTTTTTAGTGGTGTTGATATTTTATATACCATATACCACAGTTTACTGTGTGTACTTAACAATTATTCACCGAAGGCAAGGTGAATATCGTTGAATAATCCCCGAGACGAAGTCCAGGGGATTATTCGACAATATTCACCGAACCTGAGGCGAATAATTGTTTTAGTATAATTTCAGAGCTGAACAACGGAGAAATTTCTAAAATCATAACATTTTGGTAACATTTATTAACATTTTATTTCAATATTTTATATAAACTGCGTGGAGCAGTTTAGACAGCATCATATAAGGAACTGCTTGACCACTGAATCAGATTGCTGGAAACTCTTTGCTCAGCTCTGAAATTATACTAAAATTAAATACCTCTTCTGAAAGAAACCTAGATCACATAAAATTTATGGTTTCAAGTCTATTGTTTTGTACGTGTTTCAGTTTTCATGGTGATATTAATTTTTCCAAAGTATTGATCATGGTCTATTTTGGTCTATGGTAAGTGAATGGTTGGGGCTCAATTCAATAGCTGATTCAAAATGATCAGGTCTGGCCTTCAAACTACTTTATTGATTTTTTTTAAAAAAGCCTTATTGTAACAGGTAATAAACCTATGTTCTAAGTGATTTGATACGACCCTCAGAAACTTTAATGAAACTGATAAGCTCCTTACCTTTATATACTAGTTATGATGATCAATGTTCTATAGAGCTAAGTTGTTTGTACAGACAGATTTAAAAAAATCAATAAAAGGATAAAGGAAAAAAGAAATTAAGTTGGTTATACTGAATGAAGTTTTGTGACTCGAACCAGGCCTATCACAGCCAGGAACTCATCCTTAGTGATAAGGTCTCCCTTACTCATCAAAATATCAACTTCTCTGGTATTAACCACCCTACTTGTACAAGGCTCAGCTTTTTTCGTTTTCCTTCTACGACTTTTCCTTTTTGAGGGGTGATCCACTGCTTCTGTGGAGGGATTGCTTCTTGATGCATTATTTTTTCTATTTTTGGCAATGGTAAAACATTTTTTCTGCTTGTCTTTCTTTGCATCGGGCCTTAACTTCTCAATGGCTTCCTCATGCTTTCGAAGGAGAGCTTTCAGACTCTCTATTCTCTCCTCTCTTGTCTGTGTTTTGGTATCAGTCGGTTTATCTTCTTGATCTCTTCTTTCAGTTAACTTGGTTTTCTTCAGTATGTCGCTTTCCTCTTCCCGAGCCTGTTTGTTGTTTTCCCAGCTGTGTTTGTGGGTGTCAAGTTCATAATGTAAGTCATAATCGTAACCACATGATGTTTGCATAAGCCAGTCATCTTCATTTTCCCTATGAGACAAAACCGGAAGAGTTCTTCATTAGCATAGATGAATGTCTGAAACTAGCACTTCATCATCATGTTTATTTGTTCAAGCAGGTTGAATTTATTGGCAACTGTATAAGCTGATGTAGACCTGATGTGGACCTGCTGTTTTCCTACCCAACCCACCTCAGGGGAGGACATCCAGCACACAGTAATCTCGTGCGTGGGAAATTAACGTCTTTTACCCCTTACCCTTTAAGAGACGGGACCTCCGGCTTTACGTCCTATCCGAGAAGACGAAACAATGTGAGTGAAGTGTCTTGCTTAAGGACACAACGTTAAGCCCCAGCCAGGAATTGAACCCGGGCCGTTTGACCTAGAGTCCAGCGCACTGACCACTGGACTACTCACGCTAACCTAAAGTGCCGTGAGCTACTGAGGTCAGTCTGCTTGAGGTTTAGCGTAAACAACAAGAGGCTCTCCGAAAAAAGGCATGTTCGTTATATTAACAAAGTACTGTTAACTTCCAGCTCCTGCCTTCCAGCTGTTGCGCACACAAAATCACGAGTGCGGTGTGCGAGGAGGGAGGGAGCTTGATCACTGTGTCCACCCTATTGTTACTTGTACTCAACTCTCACGCGAAGTTGATGTCGATCAAAACTAAGCGGCGAAAAAAGTAGGCTGTGAACCGTCTTAGGTATTGTGGTGACTTGCGTTACACACGGGAATTGAAATTCTGAAATCAACCCGAAATGTAGATACTTTGTTCTGTCTACAGTTATTTTAACATGCCTGCTTCTATCTTCACGCATTTCTGTATCATTTCGGTAGAGCTCATCGGAGTGTCGATGTTTCGCGTTGTCACTTGAGAAACAACTCTCCGGTTTACGAAGCCTTTGTTCCTGCTGTCGTTTTCCCGTCCCTCCTCCGCGAATCTTTGCCATATTTTACTGTTAAAAAGCTAAAAGGCTAACAGCAACACGGATTGCAGTTTCTTCCACATCCTATTTTTATCGAAGTTCAAGTTCGGCACGCAATCGTAAATGCGTTAGTACAACGGTTCAACTATCACGCGGAAAGTCGTCATATTTGCGCGAGCTTTTTTATTTGATATGCGTTCTATTTTCGCCCGTCAAAAAAGTAAGGTGTCTGTTCACACAAATCTGGAAGTAAACTTTCTCCTTTCTTACCTTGTCCTCGCGCGGATGTTTGTACACCTCTGGGTTGTATCGAAATATAATAACATAACTCCTCCTGTATCCATGTTGGAGCAGATAAATGATAAGATTATCTTTGTTGGATCGTAAAACAAGCTGATTTCTTCTATTCACCCCCGAAACAATAGTCGATAACTTTATGGAGTAACGAAGAAAGCTATGGTCTTGCGGCTGGGTGCTTTCAAACAAAACACTTCTGACGACAACAACAACACCACAAAAGTGTGGAACCTTGTCTCTTGTTTTCCTCTTTTCCCTTTTTTTTTCGTGCGAGAACTCTCAAGTTACCTCCTCGTAATTTTCACATCAACAGTCACACTATTGCATCATTTTTAACAGTATTAAAAAGTTACTTACCAGCTTCCGCCAGGTTTGTGTTTGGCTTCCTTGGAATTGATTTGGAACAAATGCCAGTTAGTTCGAACAAAGTGTTTTGGTCCCCGCTAGCATGGTATAGCCACTGAGATAGCCGTAAAGGCCCGTTTAAACGGTTTCAACGTTTGACCAACACTCATTCAACAAAAGTTGAACGGCTGTTGGGCAAATGTTAGACGCAAAAACAAAGTTGAGCCGAGGCTTTTAACAAGCTTTCAACATTTTTTTACATTTTCAACAATGTTGCACGACCTGTTCAAACGCGGTGATACAAGATAAGCACAAACCAACCACTGAGGCATTTAAACGCACAGGTGGTAAAGATATGAAAGTCTCTTTCCAAAAATGGCCATTTTTTGTAGGAGCTTTTTGTCGGTGAACGCCGCGGCTGCGGTTATGACGCTCGAAGGCGAGTCCAATACCTAGTTTCATTATCAAAAGAGCTTGATAAATGAAGATAAATTACCTTGGGGTATTTTGAAAAGCAGCTAAGGCGCGAAAAGGTCCTGACCAAAGGCTAGCCCCCCCCCCCCCCCCCCATACGTCAGCTTTTTAACTTTGCTTCGAGGCTTTGTCAAGTTTAAGTAACACTCGAGCTCCGCCTCCCGGTTAGCTCAATTGATAGAGCGCTGGACTGATGTGCAGGGGGCCGAGGGTTCGAGAAGAATATGCTGCCTTTCTATAACATCATGAAATGGTTTAGATATTCTAGTCTTCTCGGATAGGGACGAATGAATGGAGGTCCCATCTCCTGCAGGGTTAGGGGTAGGAGACGTTAATTTCCCGCGCACGAGATTACAGTGTGATGGATGTCCTCCCCTGAGGTGGGATGGGTGGATGTTGTCTTGCTATTATATGAGCCTCTGGCTCGGACAATATGGGCAACCATACCCCACGCAAAGACATCAAACTTGATTACAGCTGACACAGACTGATCTCTTACCGCATAGTGTGAAACGATAAAATGTTAACTTCGACCCAGCAAATAGCAATTCTCCATCCTTAGATTGTCAGAATAGCATTGAGAAACGAAATCTTCACGCTGTATGATTGCTTTGTTGCCAGTAGGATCCATTAGTGTAACTTAATCGGGACTGGGAGGGGTACTGCGCGTAAAGTTTGTGTCTAGGGTGGTGCCTTTCGTTTGTAAATAATTTTCCAAAATTCCTACCAATATATTTAATACGTATGATGCACGATCCTCGCAGTAGATAGCGCTATTTAAGCAATAGCGAAAATCAGACCTGAAAAAAAAAGTCAGGCCTGTACGGGATTCGAACCACTGACCTCTGCGATACTAGTGCAGCGCTCTACCAATTGAGCTAACAAGCCAACTGGGAGCAGGCCGTTAAGTTGATTCGTAATAAACCCGTGAAAGTGATAAATCAATTGGCTCAATTGCTTAGACGTTACTGTTAATGAAAATTGATTATCGTGCAAATGAAAGTACTTTGCGAGCTAATAAATGTCAAATGATACAGATGCTTGTCTTCAAATGCCATTGAACGTTATAACTTTGCTAAAGAACAGCTAAAGGTTTAGTCTCAAAAGAGCGCACCCGAAAAAGGAACTACCCTACCCCCATTCAAAGCAAACCGAAAAACCAAAGAAAAAAAGAAGGGATTTTTACAGCCGTTGGAGGTGAGTCAAGTCCTGAACGACGAACCCCACGTGCACTCCAAAAGAGATTTTGCTTCAGTCATTTGACGTACGAGAAAAAGCATCATGAAGAAGTGTGATACAACAATTGGGAGAGCAGATAGTTTTTCTAAAGGCTTTTTAATGAATGGAATAAGGTTACAATAGTAAATACTCTCACTACATCAATTATCTAATACAATTATTTCATTGCTACATGGGCGATTCTTTTAAAAGTTCTCTTCTTCATTTCGGTATCTCTTGAACCCGTTTTTGGCTCATAAAGTCATTGAAGGTCCGAAATCTTGGTCGAAAGGTTCGTTTTCTACCACAATGTGTAGCCTTACATGCGTCACTCTTCTCGGTACACAGAGTGCATTGCCCCATGGTGTTGCACGCGCCAATACACATCGTGTAAACAGTGTCACAGTTAAGGCATTCATTCGCTGATGATAAGGTAGCAGTCGCCACTAAAAACGCCGTCACCAGAAGAATTGTTTCGTGTTTCATCTAAAATACAAAGGATACAAAAATTAGCTCATTATCACTTGGATATTCCCTTTCATTACTTGTTCTTCGAAAAAAACATGTTTTAGTCCCAACGCCATGGCACCGATGCAGTTTATTTTTGCTAACAATTATTCAGACACCAGTAGCAATATACCATAGAATACGTGTGTCTGAGTTTATTTAAGATAATCGGAAGGGTATTTTTCTCTCTGTTGAACGATATTTCCGTGGATCCTTTTGAAAGTAATTGCTCTTTTTCCTTTTGAACCCAACAGAAATATTTCCTTCTTCAATGGTGACGTTCCTACAGTTTTAAACACATTTCTCTAAGAGAAATGAAATACTCACACAAGCGCACAAACCTCGAATTGCCAATAGAGCAAGAAAAATGACGGCTCGAAATTTGACAGAACAGCTGGTGGTTCAAGAAATCCATTAAATCGAAAATATTAAAGTGCTACTGAAACGAAATTTTCGTATCTCAAATATTTGCTCTAACCTGTACTTTTGATTATGCTGATCATCATGAGATAATTTGCTTTGGCCAAAAAGAAGCGAAAGATATCTTTTTTAACCGTTCAAATAAAAAATTTTACACAAAACCATATCCGGGTCCTGGTATCGAGCGAAATGGATTGATGATGTCACTGGTTGTGTTCACTCCGATAGCGTGGTTTATTTCACTCACTGTTTGTTTGTATTCGGGGGCGAAGGAGATGGAAGACATTGAAGTTTTGTCAAGCGAATCTTCTTCTGAACGAGGCGAAGTTGTCTCCAGTAGCGAAGAGGAAGATGGTGGCGTAAATGGGGTTGACAGGCCTACACGACTCCCAAGCGTGTGTTTAGAGTAGCCTATTCAAAGTTTAGCCCTCACGAGTATGTCTTTGAGCGACCGCCCTCTTTTGTAAGATACGAGCGGCGGATTTTTGTATAGTTCGCTCAGTAGTGGTTGTGTTTCTATTAAATGCCAGTTTTTCATGAGAATTTGCTTTATGTGTGGCACTGAGTACGCACATCAGGGATTGCGTCTTTTTCGAATCGTTCGCCTTTGTAGATGTACAGCTATTTTTTTTACTGTCTCGATCGTTAAGTTGTCTTGATTGCTTTCAGCTTGCGCCACGCGCGCTGATTCGATCGTACTACAGTTCTTAGTGTTCAGTGTTCCAACCGTTTTGGCTCGTTTTCTTTTCTTTATTTCGGTATTAAAACGACCGATTTCACGTTCATAGAAGCACATGATCGCCTTTACTGTTTCTTGCTCCGCGTTGTTACGGATTTGCTTTATCTCATTTTTTAAATCCTCGTCTGCTCTTATTTTGGCCCTCGCCCTATATTTTAGGGATTCTGGGCATGTTCTGCTAGGCATTTGGTACAGAGGGATTTGTTCGTTATCCTCAGACTTGCCGAGTAGATCATCTTCAGTGGCGGTGTCGTATGACGCTTCTATGGTTTCTTCATTCTCTGAAATGGCATTGCTTTGGCCCGGGGCGTTTAGTAGCCCATTTGCCGTTATAATGTCTTTCGACATTTTCTGTAGATGGTCAGGCAAGACCGCGGTTTCGATCCTAATCTTGTGGATCTCGTCAGTTGCCGATTAACTAAATAGACTGGTAGAGATTCGTTCTCGGTATCAGTCGGGAATTTCGCTCCCTATCCAGGCGAACCCCTCGCAGATAGCCAAGATGCCGATGTGGCCGCCGATGAATAAGACGAGGATGGCATTTTTCCCGAAGTCCTCTTTTTCGGCCTCCCAACATGCAAGCCACACTCCATGCTTTTACCCTTCTTTCACAGAAGTACACAACCAGTGACGTCACAGGGCTGTTTTGGCCGCGCCAAGATGGCCGCCAATTTTGATCTCAGCCGGTCAACTTCGAATGCTTAAAAATGTACTTTCCGGTATGCGTTGGCCCAAAAAAAGTACACAGCGCTTGCAAATAACGTTCAAACTCTATTATATTGCAAAAATTTCGGATATGAAATTACGTTTCAGTAGCACTTTAAGGCTCAATACGGATGAAATTATAGAGCACATTGTTTTTATTTCTTAGCAGAACATACAGAAACAGGTGGGAGGCTAAATGTGGAATTTAGTTGTTTCACCCCAAAATGTCAGTCATAATAGTCAGAGACCAAAGCTTGATTTTCTACAAACAAATTCCTCAACTTGGTACTTGACTTCTTTGTTTTAGAACTTATAAGTCAAGCTGATGGATAGATAAAAAATTATCCGAACGTGACTACAAAATAGTTAATTCGGTGTTTTGGTAATGTCAATCAATGCATAAGATTCTTACAAATACAGGGTTGAATCAAGAGATTTCTTGGTTGAATTTAGTCACCAAAGCTCAGTAGTTTTTATGTAATCCTGAAAAAAAGTACCCCCCTTCTCGCCTCATATTCTCCCCTTATCTATGAATAGAGCCTTGATAGACCCTGTGAATCATATGGAACCAATAAAATTCATTGAGCTGAATCTCCCGTTGAATTTAATCGAAAGAATATTTTTTTATTTGGAGAACTGTTGACTTTTCTTTCTTAAAGTGCATTATTTGTTTACGTGGTAGACCGTTTTGAAAAAGGAGAAAATGTCGTTGGTAATCTTTTAATACACATGCACTTCAGAGGAATTAAAAAGAATTACATCGATCTTCTTTAAACGGGTGAAATATTTAACTTTTTTTCGATGTGGAACAAGACTGAGACTAGGTTTACACTAGAGGAGAGTTTTCCGGATTCGTAAATGTTTCCGGATTCATTAATTTTGGAGTATTCGGATTCGTACGCGTTTACACTGAAGGATATTCGGATTCCTGACTGTTCACACACAAAGACAACTCCAGGAACATTCTAAATGGAATGATTACCAAGTCCAGTGTTTTTTCGTCGTTCGATCGACAAAGTGAAAATGCCTCTCCCAAAAAAGGCTAGAGTAGATCCAGATGCCACTGAGGCAAATTTGAGCTGGACAGATGCCAAGCCATCTACGTCGTCGGCGATTACGCGTGGCTGACGTTAAACTTCCTTGCAATAATAATTTGCGTTTCCTCAGAAATACTACGTACACATGATAAAATTTATCGCCTGAACCTGCAACAAGATTAGGCAACCGGAGACCGCCAGCAATGTTAGCACCCGATCCTCCATTTTGGTTTCCCCGCAAACTCAAAAGATTGCCGGCGGAAATAATATCCGGATTCGAGAAAAAAAGCAGTTACACAACAAAACTTTCCGGATTCGGAGTTATCGGATTCAAAGTTCCCACTTTAAATTCCGGATTCAAAATTCCCGGAGACACGACCAAACCGGGGAGTTCTTATTTCGGATTCGTCCACTTTCGTGTAAACGGCAAAATCAATCCGTTACTAAAACGTTTCGGATTCATCTCGAATCTGGAACAATTTCCTCTAGTGTAAACCTAGTCTGAAAGCCCACCTTGGTGGACATCAAGATCAGAAATATATTAATCATGGTCATTTTTGCTGTCTCGGTAAGAGAACGCCTGAAAGTTGTATCCACTTTCTCGTTAGATATTATTACAGGGAAGAGAGAAACGCCTTTAGCAGCTTACAAGTTAAAACAAGAACTGATTCGAATTTAACTCAAAATTTTATGGTTGCTGATAGGTGTTGATGAGCAAAACCACGAGGAGCCTCCTGTTAAAGTCGTTAAATGATTTATGTGGAGATTTTCATCATTACATTGTTCTTAAGGGAAAAAAAGAAAGAAGGAAAGAGGGGAGATAGAGAGACAGAAAGGTAGATGGGAGAGAGAACGATTAACTCACCGAAAGCCAGTTTTAAAACAGGTTACCATGTGAACAGCAAAAACTAGTGTTGAAGTTGTATACAATGGTTTCTTTGGACATGCTCAAAGGTTATAGCCTGAGGCTCTGTTAAAATTGTTCAAATCTGATATACGTTATACGACATTTCAATAAAAATAAGTATGATTGAAGCGTATTCAAGGAAATTTCAGCTAAATTGACGTGAAAGACCCCTGGATCCACCTTCGGTTCTTTGCACGATAAAAAGATAAATAAACCGAGATTTAGATCTAGGAATGACTTTTGGACACGGACATTTATTTTCAGTGTTACCCTCATCTTTACTGTGTTTTCTGAAATGAGTCACGAACAGGTCGTGTCATAGGCACAATTACAATTCAAAGTTTACTTACCTTTGATAACGAGAAAATTCAAGTTCTTAATTGTATAGTAGCTCTTGTTCCTGCAAGGAGAAGAATTAAAAAGTTCTGCTTAGTAGTTGGCCAATAAATCAACGATATGAGTTGAACAGCAGAAAGCTGAACTTATAAAGGCGCTTTCCTCACAATTACCTCTCACTCGGTAACTGATCTTAGGGCGTCTTATATCCTTGCACGCCAGGTTTTGTAGAAAATTTCCTATTCAAAGTGAGTTCATAATTGCTCCTTTGAACAAAAGCACCGAGAAATAATCAATGGAAAAATGACACTGACCATTCAACGGGCGACTTTTACATACAAAAATGACGGAAGTTAAGGTTCTTGAGCAAGGATAAGAAATGAACTTAATAGATTTAATAATCATAGATTCCGGTTATCAGCAAAGAAAATGACATTAATAGAACGCAGCTTAGAGTTCACTTTTCAGCTTAGTCAAAGAAACTTTTATGAGAATTATTATGTCTTGATTTAAAGATTTTCTATCTTTCAATGGAGCTGTCATATTTACGTGATTTATATCTACTGTGGTAGACAATTGCTAATGTCGTGAGTAAAGCTGAGCAGTATGGAAGTTCTTGTCTTAAGTACCGGAAGTTTAGGTCACCTGACAACGTACTATAGCTAAAAGCACACTTCTAAAATAGAATAGACAATGACTTCTTTTCTCTGGTAAAGTCGATTATTGTACATGATAAAGTTAAACGTACGTTTGCACGCCCTTTTGTGTATGGCAGGTTCTAGACTGATTTCAACAGCGAGATTAAAACACTAAAATAGCCATTTCTTCTGATTAATTAAGTTCCCTGTTGTAATCTTGAGTCTTAAGATTTTAATTGACATCTTAACTCAGCAGGGAGAGTACTTTTACCGCGCAAAGGAAACTTTTCAATTTTTGGGGGAGTCACGTAACCTTTTTATAGCTATGACGTAGGAGAAAATTACATTCAAGTGAACGTTGGCCGGGCACAAGTGACCGCCAGTAAGAATGTAAATGATGGCTAATTGTTCGTACTTCTGTGTTCTTGTTTTTATGGTTAAAATGTATTATAAAAATATGTAGATCTCTCTATAATCAATGAAATTTCCTACTGATATATTTCGTCATATCATCGAGGCACTAGATGTTTACATTAATTGCCCGGTGCAAAGATCACAAGGATGTCTGACAGAGTGAAAAATGTGTCGATCTGCAGATAAAACCAGAGATTCAAGACAAGACTGAACGTAAAATAATTAACGCCGCTTTTAAACTTCTTTACTCTTTAGGCCCTTGGATATCCATAACTGCGAATGTGAAATACATCCAGATCTGGAAATTTCCCTCACTCTTAGCTGCGCCACCTTTGATTATTCGAAGACGCTGAGTACACATATTGTAAAGAAAATCCAATCGATCGTCATGAAAGCCATCTCACTCGTTCTAGTTCTAATGAAATTAATTGTTTTTTATTTGACTGGCGTTAAGACGTGTAACCTCTCCACTGAACTTCTTGTTGAAGTAAACAACAAACCTGAAAGGATAATTTTAGTTGTCTAAGTTTTACCGTTACTGAGCAGTAATACTGAGCGGCACCCGATAAAGATGAATGACCAACTTTTACCTAATTTTTCTAACAATTAGCGGCTCTTGCACGGCGTTTTAAGCCATGCTAAACAAATGCATACTTTGTCATTGACCGAAAAATAATAAAAGCAAGTAAGAGTAAAAGGAAAAAGTACTAACGTTCTATAAAAACAGTAATCCCAGATTCAGCTTTGAATATAAGTTTTCAAACAAATAAATTAAGTCTCTCCCTTGGCCTTGAGTCCTTCAGAACTTCATGCAGTTAATTGGCTAGAGGCATGAACACTTTCTTAAAAGCTTTTAGTGTCTGTTAAAATTGATTCAGGCTAGCGCATCAAAATTCTCTCATTTTACACGCAGGTTTTCTTTTTTGATCCGCTTTAGCCGTTCGATCTTTACTCAGTCCTTTGTCAGCCACCATGAAATCAAATTTTCAACAAATACCCAAAGGTTTCAAAACTTTGAATAGAGATATTAAGCAGTGGTCTTGGAAACCGTGCATTTTACGTTTAAAGGTGCACAGGAATTGTTATAAAAGATGTGTCTGGTTTAAGTATTGTTCAGGACGTGATTGTGTTATTTTAGAGAGTTAGGGGGAGCACAAAATTATATTTAACAAATCATCGTTAATTTCAGTGTTTATGCCTTGTCTTATTTGACATTCATTGTGGTTGTCTACTCATCGCAGAAACGTACTTCCCCGTAAAGGATCCATTTTTTTACCTTGAAGTCTTTAAGGAAACTGTGAACATTGTAGCACTGCTCCTCTGAATTTATGATCTTCACTACTGATTCATTCTCAACGCAAGAGAATGGATGAAAATATTTATATTTAGGGCTGAGCTGCACGTTTTAATGGGATATTTCCAACAGAAACAGGTATATTTAAGCCAAATCAATAAGGAGCGCCGTTCCTCTATTTCCTCGATTCCATGCAGGATGGACTGACTCATACAATTAGCAATTTTTAGTAAAAAATCTGTAGCTGATAATGCGAGTAACAGTTCAAAGTATCAACGGTTGACAACTGAACTCTAGCGATCTTCGTCATTCACCAGTACGTTATGTAGAAATAGACCCAGTACTTTGAAAATACTTGCGTTGAAACATTGCCAAAAAAAGAATGATTGATAAAATATCAGCTCGGAAAACACAGATGTTTGTAAATCGTTTGGCAATCGATGGCGGGCAAGTTTCCTTGGATAAAAACATCATTATTTACACGGAGCGAACATACTTAAATATGCTGAAGATAAGGATGAGTTAACCTTTGTTGACAGGAGCTTCCTTTTTCATTTTCAATCAATTTATGTTTGCAGTTTTATCTATTCAGGGTATTCCAGCAAATTTTTCTTTTGAAATTTTTCGTTGTAACGAGATTTTCAACGAGAAAATAAGAATGCAGTAAGACCGTAAAATAAGATATGAACGTGAAACACATTAAACCTACCTCTATGGAACTTTAACTATTTTGCAAAGTATGAGGGATGTCCATCTTTAGAATTCCTCCTCACGAGTCCTTTTGTTGAACACGTCAAATAGAGTTGGTTTTTTGAAATTTTGACAAGTATTCATGGTTTGCTCTCTCGGTCTTGAGATAAACTGCAAAATAGGCGCAAGAACCAAGCATCGAAGGAAAAGGAAATTGATATTTTTTAGCTCCTGGCAGAAATGAACATTCAGGTTTTTTTAATCGCCAAGTTTTGCAGTTGAGCCGTAGGCAGTCCCTATACTGCAATTTATCCTCAAATGGGTATATTGTTCTTTTTGGCAACAGTCGACTTATACTTTCATCAGAACAAACTCACTCTATCTAATTTATTTTCCAAGTATCTGTCGAAAGAGTGTAAAATTTTGTTATATTTTTTCATTTATGCCCGAGAACGGTTTCGTAATCAGTGATGAAAGAAAAGCGAGAATGCAAAGCGGAATCTTTTGGTAAAAGGAATATTCAATCGTAAACAGCCGCAAAATGATCAAAACAAGGCAGAAAATATATTCTAAAATCACAACGCTTCCATCCGTTCTGTTTATGTTTGAATAAATGAAAGAATACATTAAGGAAGGGTTTAAGAGAATAAAGGAAGAATTAGGCAAAACAAATTGGATTTTTGTCGTTATTATTTAAGGGATAGTACTGAATTCATTATCGAAGATGTCTCAGAGACCGGTAAACAGGTGAAAAAAATAGCTGATTGATTAGAAAATCCAGATCAAAATGGAAGACGAAGCATTTATTCAATCGCAATGAGACTTGGAACGCTCGACTGTCTTTGGATGTCTAAGAATTCTAATAACAACCTTGTAAAAAGAATGTCTAAGAATTCTTATAATAACCTTGTAAAAAGTCGAACAGTGCGCTAATACGTTTCAAAGACAAATCCTTCAAGATTTTATTCATCAGAGAAAATAATTTTTTATTTCATACAAGACGAAGAGTCAAGCAAGAGGGATATATTTCATGAAGTAAACAATTCGTTGCTTTTGATGTTAGCGGATAAAGTTTAATATAAGAAAATAGAATGACGGAGATATATGAGACGTAATTTGTCTTTAGTTGTACGAAATTGATAATAAAGAAACTGGATGTTTTTTCCATTTCCCGTAAGAGCAGGTGAATCTTTTGTCTCCCTCCTCTCCTTATACGCATTTTGCAATAACGAGCACTTTATGGCCATCATTTGCACAACCTTTAAATTGAATTTGGTCAAACAAAAATCTGTTAAATCACTTAGGACCACAGGGTATAAAACGTAGAGTTGTTTTGCCCTTACAAAAATATAGATACATATACGTATGTAGATTTTCATGTTGGTTACAGCCATAGAGATGTTATCTTTCAGGAAGCATTTTTATATCTGGGCTGGATAGACAAAAAATACTCCGATTTTCAGAAATGCCCGGAGAAAAGACCTGAAGACTTAACCTCGAATATATGTCATAGGGTTAGGGTGAGGCTGGCGTATAATCAATTTTGCTCACAAATAGTTTTTATACACTTTCAAAAAGTAAATTATTCAGTACATGTAGGTTTTTCCCAAGCTATCAACAACTCAAACGGAGTTTGTCAAAAGGGAGGGGGGTTAAAAAACGTAATAAGTCAAACAAAAAGGTTCATAGTATGCATTGCAAAATGGTCCCAATTTCGATATATAGAGAGCTGTCGTAATAAAACGATGAACTACCTCTGAAGTCTTGAACCAGTTTGTTATAATTATATATATATAAGCGAAATAGGCAACGTAGGATCCAGGATCCAGTTTGACTGATGAGTGGATCAACTTTTGTTGGTCTACGAAACAGGCTGTATTAAAATCCATATGTGCGTAACCTGAGTAGTCCATTTGCTACTATATATATTAGTGGAACTAACTATATATATTTATATATATATATATATATATATATAGTTAGTTCCACTAACGACTATATATATATATATATATAGTCGTTAGTGGAACTCTCAGGCCAACAAAGGGGCACCGCGCCAGGAGGGTCAATAAAGATTCGCGGTCCAAACCTCACAGCAAACACGAACTTAGAAAATTTAAAAATTGCGAGAATGGACAACTTCTGACGTCAAAACTATAAACAATTTTAATAAGATTTCATATATTTTTGATGTCAGAAGTTGTCCATCCTCGCAATTTTTAAACTTTCTCTCTCTCTCTCTCTCTCTTTCTCTCTCTCTCTCTCTCTCTCTCTCTCTATATATATATATATATATATATATATATATAACTGCAGACAGTACTGTTTCGGCCTTCTGGGCCTCATCAGTGCAGTGCTAATGCTAGGATGGGGGAGAACCGAGACGGTCACCCCAAACGACCCAACCTTTGTGGTATCGTCTAAGCCATGCCAGATATATATATATATATATATATATATATAGGAAGTCTGTAAGTCGATTTTCGCGTGGAACAGTGCTCAATACGTTAAAGCAGAGCAGAATAAATATTACGAGAGGAAAAAAGGACGTAACTACATTTCCCGACAAGCCTGTTTCGTGAATCGCTTCACTCTTCAGGGGTTACGTCCTTTTTTCCTCTCGTAATATTAATATATATATATATATATATATATCGCAAGTCGTTAATGGAACTCTCAGGCCAACAAAGGTGCACCCGCGCCAGGAGGGTCAAAAAAGATTCGCAGTCCAAACCTCACAGCAAACACGAACTTAGAAAATTTAAAAATTGCGAGGATGGACAACTTCTGACGTCAAAACTATAAACAATTTTAATAAGATTTCATATATTTTTGATGTCAGAAGTTGTCCATCCTCGCAATTTTTAAACTTTCTCTCTCTCTCTCTCTTTCTCTCTCTCTCTCTCTCTCTCTCTCTCTATATATATATATATATATATATATATATATCGCAAGTCGTTGATGGAACTCTCAGGCCAACAAAGGTGCACCGCACCAGGAGGATCAATAAAGATTCGCAGTCCAAACCTCACAGCAAACACGAACGTAGAAAGTTTAAAAAATTGCGAGGATGGACAACTTCTGACGTAAAAAATATAAAAAGTTTTATTAAAATTTTTTATATTTTTTACGTCAGAAGTTGTCCATCCTCGCAATTTTTTAAACTTGCTATATATATATATAGAAAGTTCAAAAATTGCGAGGATTAGTTATATATATATATATATATATATATATATATATATATATATTGAGTTAAGCCGGGCCGGACAGAAAAATATTTGGCCCTCGGTCATGACGCACGGACCCCGCTGTGCTCGGTCCGTATGTCATGACCTCAAGCCAAATATTTCCCATTTGGCCCTCCCACTCAGTCAATCAGTACATACTGTTACTACAAAGCGTTAGGTTGAAACTGGGACAATAAGAAACCACTGTTGCGAAACTACTATAGAAGTTGTTTGAGTCACGAATCAAGATAAATGAGATTTTGTCCCAAAGCCAACCCAATTCGCTTTAACAGTAATTTTGCCTGCTAGAACTCACTAATTTGTTACAGTCACTTGGAATTATCGAGTAAAGTGCTATAACTATCAGGTGAAGTTTATATCACCCTCAGAAGAATGTCCTTTGCTCTAATTATTTGGCAAGCCTTTTCATTCGTTACACACAATAAGGCTGGCATTTTGGCTAAAAATGAATTTAAAATGAATCATGAGTACCTTTCAAGAATGGCAGTCGCTCAACACCAACCACACAACAGGTTCGCTGCAAAAAACTGGAATTCATGTCCTGTCATCTCTCTTTCTCACCTGTATTCCATATTTCACACAAGGCGTGGGACATCAATCAAAAAGGTTTAGTGAGACAATAACGATGTTGCCAGAGATCCATCATCAGGAAAATACCGTTATCAAAGAAACGAAGACAATCCTTGTCTAATGAATCTGACAAATAAATTCGAAATGTTCTCAAAATGGTGCATGTTTGAGATGGATACCAAAAGTGAGAAGCAACGGTAAAGTTGTCAAGCGATAGCACTACTTGACAAAACAACGTGAGCAATATCTTATCTCAAGATTTAAAAACATAACAAAGGCTAAATCATAAATGGATTTGTCCCCCTTTTTAAAAAAAATTACTTAAAAAAATGAAAACCAGCGACTTTCTTTTGTTATCAGACAAAACCAACAAATCTGACATATTGCTTTTCATTTAAAGAAAAAAGTTTTAAATGTATTTTTATCTTCCCCTATCAATCTCACTCCAGCATCCGTTTGCATCCATGACTCACTCGTGCCGCATCAATTTGTTTCATAGTTGATTACCAATGAATGAATTTTTCAAGAATGTTTCAAGAATGAATACTTGACGTGGCGGGCCGGATGTAGATGCAGCCAGTTAGATTAGACAGTAGCTCCATTGTAATATCTGCTTCTCGTCGAGCCATAGATAGCACGTTTACGGGTTAACGCGGATTTCTTTAATGTCATATATAATAAACAAATGGATTCAGACTTGAGGCCGCGAAAAACGCTGTTTTTGTTAACCAAAGCTGTAATAAATCTGTCGAATGACCAACTCCCTTAAAAGTCAAAAGGGGCAAGATGGGTCGATAAAAGTAACACAGCAATATCTTACTCATCGCCATCATAAGACCTTTGTGATTAACTATGGTGAATCTTAAGACATTTCTTGAAAAGATGTCTTTATGAACCGGGAACACTAAATCTTTGCATACACATCTGCGTCCTGTGAGCTTTAGCTGCCAGATGCATTTTTATCATGATGTTTAGGGAAACAAATATGAAACAGAAACAAATAACATGTATCAATAAAGGTGATCGTTTTGTTTGAGGCACATCTAAAAGAGTTACTACTCCAAAACCGCTGCTTACCAACCAAGCTGTTAAACTGGCTACGAGCACTCTAGCTTTTGTCATAATATCAGCACATTTCAAGCTGTGTATCACTGAAATATATCGCTGTATGGTAACTGTGACAACACCGTGAAAAGATGCTGAGTTGACAAAAGTCTGTAGGCTTTCAAAAAAAAAGGATCTGAACTAATCGTTGACATACGCCTATTTCTCCCAACAACAAATTTAAAGCTGCAAGGAGCAGTGCATGAGACCGCCGAATAACCGTCAAACCCAACCATGGCATCTGTGACAACCAGGTTAAACAGAACCATGGCAGAAAACGTCCATTTCTTTTGACGTTTAATTCCATTCGTCAAGATTTTTACGTTGTAGAAGATAGTCACAGCGCTGAGTAAACTATGGAAGGCGTAATTTAACCAGATAAGGGGAAAGCTTGTTTTGTGCTTGCGAAATGCCACATGAGCAGCTGTCAGTTTAGCATCATGATGAATTGACACAGCCATCTCGATACCAAAGCAGCTGGATATTCTTTGCACTGTTTCATTGACCATCATTAATAAATTGCGGCATTCAGTTGAACGCGAGCTGTTTTGCCACTCGCACTTGGTGAGAGGCTTAGCGCCTCAGCTTGTGACTTCAGTCTTACATCATCTTGCAGTACGACATCTGATATAGCACCTTTATAATCACGTGCCAAATATAAGCGTTGTCATTCACCCATTGATGTTGTTCACTCACAGAAACAGTCGAAAGCTTCTACAACGGTTCTATAAATAACAGGCAATTTATTGTACTGCTTCGAAACGGGGCACCATTTTCACTCGGATAATTTTTGATTCCCTCTAAATTGGATTACGAGCAATTTTACTTGTTTTACTTTCTTTTTCTGAACACGTAAACCGATAAAGGTATCTTATCGACTCTAAATCTCTCAACAATTCAGCAGGAACAAGGGGGTTTGAGGAAAGCTTACAAGAAAGAAAATTATGATTTTATTTTTTAATAAAGTCCACAGGCAACATATCATCAAAATATAATGAGACAGTCCCCCAAAACGGAATTTATCAATTATATGAGTTTGATTCACTTATATTTTCCACGGAAACAAATACACCATTTGCGTTTTTTCTTGAGTTGTTTATGTTCAAATTTTGATGATTTTTCGATTAACTGATCATTTTGAGAATAAAAGTGTATTTTCAAAATATACGTTTTTTTTAAACGGAATAATTTGGCAAATCAAACACAGCCGATGTATACAGCACCTCGGTAAATACAGATTCATTCTGAATCAAACCAATTACCTCTTTCTTTGCTAAAATGGGCGAAAGTAGCTTATACGCTGTGGGCTGTTGTCGATTCATTTAAACATTATTGTGCTCTTTCCTGGTCTCTACACGAAACTCCATATGGAAATGTTTATATGCAACAAATAAAAAAAATTCAGAAAATCAGAAACCATTTACAGTGAATAATAGAACTTTTTCTGAGTGACATTTATCGGAAGTTCCATCTTTCGTTTATTTATTGTACAGCGGAGCTATTTCTGTGAGACTTGAAACTAGATGTAAATGAAGGTGGTAAATTTTAAGCCTGATGATTTAAGCGGAGAAGGACGTTATTCAGTGAATGACTCGGGCATGATCGAATGAAAAAAAGGGAAAAAAAAGCTCCGAATGCTCCCAATAGAAGTCGAACCTACGACCTTGCCATTAGTACTTCGGGAACTCCACCTCTGAGCTACAAGAGACTCGTGGGCTAAGCCACTTCTCTAGGTTCATCGTGTTCCTGGATGGTAATAGCATAGGAATGTTGATATACGATGCTTATGGGAAATGATAATATAAATGAAGACAGAAAATCCGCAGTTTTAGCGTGGGGATTTAAGAATAGGAAGATGTGATGCTAATGAAACTGGTGGAGCTCTTAAAAGTTGGAAAGTTATTTGGTCACCGGGTCTGGAAGATTATTTGAAAAGTAGGAAAATTCAGTGACAGTAACGATGCCATCAGTGATGCCCATCTATAGCAGAGTTCTCATCTTTTTTTACATCGTTTAAAGGAATATCATTGTGAACTATCCGTAGGTTATGTAATAAGATGCTTTAGAGAAACCTTATCATGAAGGTTATGTTATTTATTTATGCGTCCGACACCAAATTCTTGTTTTCGGTGGTATTATTATTTTAACTGTTATCATTATGATTATTAATATCGTCAATATCAATTCTTATAAATATTTTTATTATGTAATAGGACTATAAAGCGAGATGTCCTCATTCAGACTACCTGTTCATTGTATGATTACATCCTGAGTGCGTTATTTCAAAATCCACTATTCCACGAGTCCATTACAAATGCAGGCTTATATTTCCGCAGAAGCCGGAAGCAAAATACACTGTAGCTTTAAAGTAGATGCAACTAGTATTAATCATCAGTCATTCATGTACTCAGGGTGAAGGACCTTGTTAAGCCTTGGATTTTTTTAGTTTAATAACCACTTTTCTTACCACTACGGTAATTTATTTTAATGCTGTGGTTTTCGCTCCTGAGCAGAATATAACGCGAGTGGACATAATCTAAAAAGTTGCGACCGCAGTAAACATTCTCGTTTTTGCCGTCTGTAAACAGTTTAAGCGATTCTAAGTGATTTTAACATGTATTTAAGACCGGTTGGTCAACAATATTACTACAGTTGACAGATGTTACAACACAGACCACGTCTTGTCCTTGTCTTTCGATGTAGCCTCTCCACATTTAACAGGATGTCTTAAAACTCATTTCAAGTATTTGGGCGCCGCCATCAGTGAATTTTGATGTTACCTTCGATTTTTTTGCATCATCTATATATTGATTTTGATTTTGACTGACGCAGAGCAAAGACTCGGAAAAAAAAAGTTTAAAGCTGTGAAAATAAAATATGACATTTCGCTGCGAGCAGGGTTCGAACCTGCGCGGGAAGATCCCATTGGATTTCAAGTCCAACGCCTTAACCACTCGGCCATCACAGCAAGTCGACATAATTCCTGTTAAATGTTAATATTTTATCCTAATGTTATTTTCAGCAACGTGCCTTTCTTTACTAAGAAAGTTACCGACCTACTGAGAAATTCGGGACTAAAATCTGACCTGTAACAACTAAAACAATTTTCCTGACTTCAAGAGCGGAGAAAATGATTTGAATAAGGAACACATCGTAATGGATTCTTCTTTGAATATATTTGAGCTTCCAACAAGGGTTTCTTGTCATTGATACTTTTTCTAGCTCGTAGAAGTCACTGTATTGCTTTTTTAATTTTTTGACGAAAACTCTTACACTGAACTCAATTAAACTCGGTAAAATATGCGAGCGAAAAACCAAGTTTTAAGAGATAATTATCCTTCTCGACTCCGCCTGACAAAATACAAGTTAATTAGTAGAACATGATGCCTTTACGCCGCGCTCTGGTATCAAGGATACCTTGCAACTAAATTCATTAACGTCATGAACAAAACTTGTTTTAAAACAGACTTCAGTAGACATGCATGTGAGCAGTAACAATTGGGTGGAAACCAACTGGTATCAATTCTGTTCGAAAACGAGAGCTTGCCGTACGAAGCATCATGCACGAACAACAGTTACTTGACATATTTGTCTTTCCTCGGTAAAGGTAACGAATCGGATCCAACCGACGCGTCGGCCGACACACTACCGACACACCACCGATGCTGTACAAACAGCCGCTGTCGAACCTGGCTTTCTATAAGGTCAGGCTCGTTTTTCGAAGGTTCCAACATCCCGCTGAGTACGTGGCTTCATCTAATGTTCCTGTGGGCTATCAAGGCTTCTGGAGGTAACATCGCCAGACTGACTAGCCTTTCAAAGCCTACAGTGATCCGTGCGCTGAGCGACTTACGAACGGTATGTTCGACGAAAATTATGAACGCTGACATGAAGATCGGAGGTGTAGGAAAAACAGTGGAGATCGACGAGTCGAAGTTTGGAGCCAAGCGAAAGTACCAGCGAGGCAGTCTTTCTATAAGGTCCGGCCAACGTGTCGGCCGACGCGTCGGTTGGATCAGATTCGTTACCTTACCCCTTTCCTCTATAAATATGACTTAATTAAGGATGATTCAATCGTCCTTTAAAAAAGATTGTCTTACCTTTAATCAGCTAGTCAATTGTCGAGGTGCCACTGGCAAATATTACTAAATTTAGTGGATTGGGATACCAGAGACTTGGCATACATACAATATAAGAAGCGATTGACCTTTTAAAATTGTATTGCCAATGAACTTTTATCGGCGCAGGTACCGAGATCACGAGGACGTCAAGCTGGCTCCTGGTTTCTCAGTGACGGCGTTAAGCTATAATCTGAATTCATTTATACTCGCTGATTTAAGTTGTTGCTGGTCATTTACCTTTTCTTACTCATAATGAAGGCTGTTTACCAAAATTTTCAGTCTCATCAGTTAGTTCAAGGTAAAGCTCTCGTTGAGCGCAGCAAAGGCAATGGACTAAGCGAGAGTTAGAAAAGCAATACTCGGAAAAGCTGCTATATGGAATGTCCACTTGATGTACTTCAGTATGTGCCACACAAACCAGCATAGCTTCAATCGTTACACACAAACAAAGGAGAATAGCACGCTAATTTTCTTGCGCTGAGGCTAAAAAAACTAAATCACTTTTGTATGACATTAGAGCTAATTGTATGACATGGAGCTCTCGGCCTCCAAAGAAATTCACAGTTTTCGCACCCGCCTAAGGTAGGCGTGTGTCGATGTGGTCATGCCGCCAACCAATGAAAGGCAACATTGAACTCACTAGTGAGTCTCCTGACAAAGAGATCCATTGAAACTCGCGGGGAAAAGAGTAAGGTCAGAGTTTTTCGCCTCCGTCGTGATCTTCTGCTTTCGATTTCTTTGGTCCGGGCTTTCTGCTAGATTTGTCCCCAAGTGACTTCTATTCTTGACGACTCTTATTTTTCAATGTATTGGGAAATGTAACAAATTCACTCCTTTTGTGCGGTGCAATATGCGATATAAACGAAAAATGCAAATCGAAATCCCGGACAAAAGTCCGCAAAGAACGTCAAAACTCTGCTGAAGATTTCCACAATATACACCTTTTATTATTTGGTACTAGTTACACTCTTTCAGCCGTATCTCAAACTATTTTTTAATTTTTTTTTTTCGCAAATTAAAGTAGGATGATTTCTATCACTGAAGAGCAAAACAACGAAATTTTGATCAAGTTTTTCGACGGCTGCCTTAGGCAAAGTATCACAAGTTGCTAAAAAAAATTATATTCTTTCTTTAATTATGAATAGTCAGTTTAAGCAAGGTGGTTTAATTACACATGCTTTGTTTATACCTACCATTTATCAATAAATTATAGAAAAGGTTTTTTTTTTTTTTTTTAAAGAGAGTTCATCGCCTAAATCTAAGAAGCATTCTTCCATTATGTTTTGTGACTCGAGTGTGATGTAAATTTCAAGGAAACTGAAAACGGCAATCAAGCTGCCAAGTTGTTGCGTGCGAGCAGTTGGCTGGTCGAGGCTGAAGTATCTTTCGCTTTCAAGGCAAAATAAAACTCCACGTGGTGCCGCTTCTCTGTGTGAGCTAAGACATCAGGGAACACATGTTCTACAAACTCCTTTCATTTTCTTCATTTTTGGTCCGATTAAACACGAATACACTCGATTTAAATTCAAAATTTGCATAAGCACCTGCTTTTTTTTTTTGAGAATAGAGAACTTGAATAAAAACAACTAAAGACATATGATAATTTTCAGGCTTCTACGTGCTTTTTGTGAATAAAGATGAGATAAAAGATAATAGCTGTACTTTCTGGGATAATTTGCAATGGCGTGAGTGGAGAATAAAACAATGGTGATTGTTTTCATATCAAACTTTGCTGACAGTAACAACCCAGACAAGCTTCTTGACAGTACATCACCCTACTACAAAGCGTCACCAATAAGTTCGGAAAGTTGACAGTAGTATTTGGCATCTTTACTTTTCCAACATAATGAAACAGGTTGCCACCATTTGGCGATATAAAATTATTCGTCGGGTGTCTGATGCCGAAAGTATGGTATACACGGTTTCTCTTTAGCAAGTATTTGAAAGTGAAAATTGTAACACATGCTATATATATATAAACAACAAAAATTGGCTATCTGAGCGGAACACCAAGGCTCAGTGACACTCTATTTGGGTATTGCCCGGTGAATCTCGTCCGCAATTTGATCGACGCATTTATTCTTCTCGTCTCTCTGAAGACAAGTCACTGGATTTTGATCATTTTGCTTTGCGACGATTAAGTTAGATCGAAAATCATTCACTTTCAAGGAGCTGATGTCGACCGACCAACTTCTTCGAGGTTCTCCCATTTCATCCGATTGTTTGGGAAAAGCGAAGCAAGGCTCATTTGTGCTAAAGGGGAATGGCTGTGAGATGAACGCTTACGTGACTAACAGGTAAATTGCTTACCGCAGATAATTCGTAAATAAGCTTTCCAGAGGAAACATTATCAGCTTTTTCAATATCTGTATCACCCTTTCTGTTCATGGTATCCATCACATCAGATCTGAACTAGAACAGATGAAAGTCTAATCTAGGTACAAACACCATACTATACTGCAAGGATCTTGAACTTCTCACTCTCTTCGCAATAAATCAACGCTAGCATTGTTTTTTCCTTATTTCGTTGCCCGTCAATAACAAAACCTTCAGCGAAAGTAGTGGATAAAATACCCCATTTCTGATGACGTCATTATTCTTGTAAGTATTATCATAGGTTCGCACTGAACTTTTTAGGCTGAAACACACACATGCACAAATAATGATTAAAATAAACACTGCTCAAGTACTAAAATTTCTGTGAAGTGCTTCTTCTAGATCTTGAGGAAATTGTGTTGCTCTCGTCTCGTGTTAAAAAATGATTGGCCATATTGTTGTTTCTTCAAACACCTGGTGTTCGCTGTTCGCATTTGTGTACTACAGGCCGGTCTCTCAACGCTCCCCCTAATCCAGAGGATCGATTGTTGATATCATAATTTGATCATAAACTTCTTTTCACAGCGTACTTTAATAAGCTACACCTTAGATTAATTTATAGAAGATATTTCTGAAAAGCGCGATCCTTCCTTACAACGCGGGTTGGCAGGATGATACGTTTCTATATGAATTTATTAATTTAGGAACTATGGGAAGGATAAAAGATAAAATCGGCCTACAAAGTTTTCCACGCAGGCACGAGTATTAGCTTTTGTAAGCCCCTCGTACATACAAAATTATCTAAAACGACAAGAGATGCGATATGACTTGAATTGATGATACACCGGCTCGATTCTGTCAGAGTCTGTATCTAGTCATTCAGTCGTCAAAACGGGGTCAAGGGCTCAAAATAAAAGCTGATTTGAACTTCGTATACATACTTTTTAACAATTTCATAAGGAGCCAAATTTACAACACAAACCACAGTTTGTAGCGGTCTCTACATTCATAAGTTGACAACTGGAGCTGTTTCGCACAAGCTGTTGCAAAAAAAAGTGTCTCAGCGAAGTGGCACCGCCAATTCAATAGTTTTTTTACCACAGGGTACCTCCCAGGGTACAATGCGGAATCCCTATCATGCACAGTCGGGGAGCGTTGTAAGATATTAAAAATATTTATACTTATTTACTTGTATCAAATTTCATTTTAATGTAAGGGTTGTTGATGCTGATTTGGGAAAGGCAGCCGGATCCGCCGCCTATTTCTCAAGTCCTTAATAAATTTCTGACTTCTTAAGAGGTGAATAGACCTGTGCATCTTGATGCTTTACAGGACAAACGACACAGACAAGCAAAGAATCACCAGCGGTCTGTTAGCAAATGGAAGGTATCTCCCTTTTTTGACTCGGAAGTGTGGCTGTGCCGAATGTATAATCGCCCGTGAAAAGATGGAATTAAGGCACCCCCGGAGCATCCAAAATGGACGCCATGGTTCATGCTTGAACGAATCCTTCTTCAATCAAACGAAAAGCGAATACAGTCATAAGCGTCAAATCAAGGAACAAAGAATAGAAACACATCCCTACAGCGCTCAGCTACGAAACGGCACTGGTTCATCATGGGCAGAAAAACACAGGTTCAGGCCACTGGCATGTGACAACATTTCTCATCCTTTACAATACAATAACAATCCCAGAATGTCCGAGATGTATGCAACTACGCTGAGTCCAAATGGGACAGATCCTTTTTCCAGAATGCTGAGCATAGGCCCTGTTGGTAAAGGAAACCTAACTGAAACAAATCATTGGGCATGGAATGGCTCCTTGGACTCTTCTAGCAAACATAAAACTCAACTGCAATTATCAAGTATTCAGCAACCTTATCTCACCCAACAACTCAGTAGGGACCCACGTTTAAGAAGGAAAAATGAACCGTTGAATGGAAACGATACTTCAAGTATATATTCGATGTATCAAGCTCAAGAAAACGCTGAGCTTGTGCAAAGGGGTCAGGAGGGACACAAACATCAAAGCAACGAGGATAACACCATGGGATGCTGGGATCAACGACCAAAGAGAGCTCTAGACTGGAATTTTTCATCAAAGCCTCAGCCCCCCCAACCCCAGCATATACCAAGCATCTACCCAGAGAGATGGGGGGTGAATGCAGTAGTAAGGGAACATAAAGTGAGGGTGAACGAAAGGAAAGACCGACCATGCCGGATAAGCAAGCCGTCACGAACATCGCTCGAAGAACTCTCAAAAAAACATACTACAGTTAACGAACGTTCTCATTCATCCAATGCTACTCCTTGGAATAATCCATATGATCTAGGAGTAAAAACTTACGGAACATCTAGAGTGGAAAATAAAAAAGATTCCAAAAGGACATCAACGTCGGTAGAAAACTGTGGCTCTGAAAGCAAACAAACAAAGGGCAATTTAAAGTCATTTCCAAATGACCATATGCTTCGAAGCAAGCCACAGTGGAATATTGACGATGAAGAATTGAAAAATGAAACCCAACATTTAGAAATGGTCGCCCGTGAAGAAAGGATAAGATCATTGAAAAGTTTACTTGCTAAACAAGAGCAAGCACTGGAATCACTGAGATTTCGAAAGAAACCTTCCAAAAATAAAGCTATTCATAAACCCTCTACAAGACACAAAGCAATTTCAATTGATCAAGGGAACTTTAACAAAAGCAGTGATCAGCCTCAAACTTACTCATCATCAGGGACGACTTCGGGAAATTCGTTGAAACGGAGATGGCTCCAAAACTGGGATGAGGAAGAGGAGCCCGAGCCTAAACACCCAGTTAAGAAGGAGAAAGAAAACGAAAGGCAATCAAATGGTAGCCTATCTGAAAACGAAAATCAGAACCTCAGTAATGCTGAATTTACAGCATTAGAAGGACTCGTGACACTCAGCAAGAATTAGGCCTAGAACTTAAACAATTGTAACCATTTCACCTTAGCTATGAGCGCATAGAGCGCATATTACATACTAGTTCAAATGTATTAATAAAATAGTTATCGATTCAGTCATCAGATTTATTCATATGCGAACGATCAAAGATGTGTCTGTTGTACTAAACTACGATAGGGTGCTGCTCTCCTTGAGGATAAAATGGGTAGTAAACAAGTGCATAAATGAAGGGCTGTCTTCTAACTACAGAGGGCAGCTTCATGCATAATCAGATCTTCACAACTTTCAGCAACACTAATCCAATAACTAATCACAGGTTAGGTCAGGTTAGACGGAACCAGGTCAGGCCATAGTGCAAGTTCTTCGTTTGAACGTCTGTAGCGGACCAAAGAAATTTTTACTCGGAAGCATGCATGCGCACCAAAATTGACCGCCCAGAGACTCCTCAAAACTAAACTCAAAGAATGATACAGGCATGTACGTTTAAGGAACCTCGTTTAATTTGAAAAAGTAAACGTATCTGTAACGATGGATAGTTTATGATCTAGACTTAGGTCTGCGTTTTAAAGGCAATTGATCTTGAAGTGGAATTAAAAGCTGTTCGAATAGTGTTGTCAGTGGAGTACTTTCGCTAGCCATGTGAATTAGTGGATTGGCTTATAACCCCAACATGTAGCAAGGAAGCCGGCGCAATCGTGAAATGATCCCTTTCTAGCCGCTTCATGTGGCCTGGTTCGAATCCTGCACCCTAATTTAAATTTGCCACTGGGTTTCGTGCCAGCTGATCATGATTGGTCATTTCAGCGGGCTTTCCGTCTTTTGTAACACTTCAAATTCCAACATCTACACTATAATTTTAAATTTGTTTTTCGAGCATCGTAATGCAACATCGATAAAGCGACTCTAAACTTTTAATACAATTGTGATTGTGAAATTCCGCTACTTTTTGCGAGAGCCTGATTTGCTCAATTTTTTCTCATGTCCTTTCGATGTTTGATCTGGGCGTTATGAACATAACGTACCTTACGTGTTTTAAGAGCTCCATGCAGAATTTCAAAGGTATTCCAAACAGGAAAAGGTGCGTCACTTGGGGCTGTGCTGACCAAACGATTAGTGTGCACTGCATGGCATCATACAGTTAATTTGTCAGACCATAGGGTGACGTAAAATAAACGGTTAATACAGCCAGCCAATTTCTCCAAAAACGTACCGCATTAATACAGCCGGACATACACTCAAGAGACACAAGTGCGTCTAAGATTCTTGCACAACCTCTCATTTGCCAAGCTGAACGCATATGATGGCACGACACCAATTTCAAACCTCTTGGTTACATTCGATGACCGATTTTTAACAGGGGTTTTAAAGAGAAAAATAAAATCTTGCATCGATCTTCGACACTTGAGTCGATGCAGGCTGTGGCGGTGGCAGAAACACAGCCATAGCTTGAAATGCCACCTGAGCAACTAGCGAAATTATAGAAATCAGATATCTGGAGGACCGAGTAAAAGAAATAGTCTATTCTAGAGGTTGAGCTAGAAATTCTAGTAGGGCGAAAGAATGAAACTAACGTGTTAGTTCAATAACATTTTACGGCCTTCAACACCTACCACATACTGTTTTAAATACTTTTGAAAGTTAAAACACAAACACTAGAAAAAAATTAAACGGCCATTAAATCTAGTGTTTTCTAAACATAATGACCAGAGAGGAACTTTTAAACAATTTGCAGGAGTCTGGCATGATATATATGTAACAGGATATGGTTCAGAATCAAATATTTTAAATAGAAAACAGTCATGTCACTGATGTTACGAAAACTCCACTTTTTTTGTAACGTGAAGACGATTTCACGCAATATTCCTGAGATAAATAAGTAATATTATTGTTGAAATCATAAAACCAATCTTAAATAGTGATGTGTTAATAAAAGAATTAAAAATTGAAAACCGAAGGAAGCGGAAATTTAGGTCCAAAAAATTCTATGCTTTTTCGTTGTCTTTTCGGCGTCAGTGACGTAACGGACGTAGAAAACAGCTTTCTTTGGACGGCACCCTGTACGGAAACATCTTTAAATAGAGCTGGTTATGGTTTCTCCAGTGAGATGAAACTGCAAGTCATGGTCTAACTCTGTTTCTGGTTCATTTTCAGCAAGCCAAACAATGACAGAAACTCCTCCTGACTGATGTCCTCAGGCGCACAAGCTCTGTCCAGATTTGTTACTGGACCAAGTTCCTCTTGACCCTTATCATTCATAGATCGTATTCCTTTAAGTTTGGAAGACGACGACATTCGTTGGCCTCTTTTGCGCTTCCTTCTTATTTTGGTCTTTTTAGAACACTGCGTTCGTTTGTTTTTCTTATCGTCACTCGACTGTTCCTGCAAGACTCCACTGGGTAGATTGAACTTTCTCTTCAAAACAAAATTCTTAACCGCGCTTTCTGTTGGAACAGCTCCTACATCGCCGGCCTTTTCCTTCGTGTTAACGTTGAAAGGTGAATCAATTCTGCGAGGCGATGTTTGTTTTCTACAATTCTTTCTTTGGAGGGTTGTTTTTCGTTCCCCTGAGGGAAAGTAATGGATCTGAGTAGAGGGACAATCTTTAGGACATACCCTCTCTTCTTGATCCCCTGAAGATTTGCTGTATTCGATTATTTCTCCGTCGGTGGATCTGTCTTTGTTATTTTGTTGGTAAATTCCATCTAAACGTCCATTACTCGGAACTCCTTCCTTAACTGACTGCTGCTGCTTAAGTTTTTCGAGTTCTATCGTGTGTTCAGCAAGACGTTTTTTCAAATCCAGTATCTTTTCATCTCTTTCTGTGTATTGCTCGGATCTTCGAGAATTTTTCTGGTCTTTCATTAATTTATCACGATAAACTGGATGGTATTCTATTGTATAGCCTTTAAAAATGCGAATATGGTCTTCTGTGACTTGATCGTACTCATCATAGTATTCGCTGTTTTGATTATCCATGATTGTTTTTGGATCATCTCTCCCGTCGCTAGAACTCTCAGAGAGGTGGTTATATTCGCTTTGATTCACTCTTTCCTTTGGTTTTAATACAGGATCTTCCAACTTGATCAGAGAATATTTTTCCACTTGATTTTTTTTTTCAAAGATAGGCGATGTGGCTTCACGAGGACTTTCAGCCCTAGCAGGTTTTCTAAAAGAGCATGATTTCACAAGCTCAGACAGTTCTTCTTTGACATCACTGTGGATTTCGTCGTCACTGTCATGGATATAAATGATGTCGTCCTTTTCCTTTCTGCTTTCACGAGCAGCCGCCTCTGTGCTACGGTGTTCAGAATTGAAACTCGGAGTCTGAGTTGCGGACCCGTGATCAACCATCACAGGAACATAATAAAGGTAGACATTACCTCCTTGCACCGGATAAGAAGGCAAGTTCATCATTCTGTATTCTCTATGAAGGATCTGTTGGTATCTTAATGCAACCTCCTGCCATACTCGTCTTTGCTGCTGTGTACCTCCTGACGCGCTGCTGTATAAAAACATCAGCGCTTAATATAAGTCAAGTCAAACTTAAAAAATAAATTGGTGCTCAAAGTCGAACTAGTCGTAGATTCTAATATAAACAAACTGAACATAATTTGGGATAATAGAGCCTTTAGACTCTAAGACAAGTCCGATTACGGATGCGATATTTGAATAGTCTCTTTTACAGTCGTGGGCTTAGTGGCCAAGCCTTTGAACAGGAGTGAGGCTAAGGGTGACCCTGTTGTGATAGAGACCTGTATCTAGTTAGCACGATAACAAAGTAATTTGTGTTTGAAAAGCGGCAACATCTCTATCATAACAAGGTCACCCTAAGCCTCACTCCTGTTCAAAGGCTTGGCCACCAAGCCCACAACTGTAAAAAGGACTATTCACATTGTTGGCGTAATGAAGTGAAAACCGTATCAGAGCAATCTTTAATTGAGTGTCGAAAGTAATCTGAGGTTAGGTCTGTGATTGGTGAACAAAACTCGCGCTATCCAACCAGACGCAAAACGAAAACCAATCCTGACTTTATCGCCCGCGTTTTTGTTGTTTTGCTTGTTTTTACTTCGAGTGCTCATTAGCTAATGTTTTTGGTATTCGACAGTCAATCGAAAACTGCCCAAAGAACACGCCCATGGGATTCCTGATAGCGTCAACTCATTAAAAGGTATTTATTTGATACTGGGTTATAAAACTTAACAGCTTCAGTCCTAAAAAACAAAAAAGTAAAAACTCCGTGAAGTATCCGCTCAATAGTTTCTTTCTGTTTTCTTTAGCTTTTTTGTTTGTTAATTTGTTTTTCTGTTCTTTTGTTGGGGGGGGGGGTCAGTGGGGGTTATAAAAAGGACTATCTAGGTTGTCATTCTACCAGCCTAATCAAAACATTTGACTTTAACCCGAAAATGGCACGAATATGAACCCGTGGTCCCCTCTTTTAACTTACAGTTTAAAACAATCAATCACCCAGCATGATTTTACCAAAGCTGTTCCACGCCGGTAAAACAAATACAGCCACAGCCTTTGTAGACCAAAGCTTGTTTTCGTTTTACTCTGAAATGTCATCATGGCCGAAAAATCAAATTAGTAAATGAGAATCTAAATTGTTTTGTTCTTCCTGTCTTTTGTGAATTGATGGTTCTAACGAAGCTAGTTTTATGTCCCCGTTATCATGGCTGTTTGAAAGAAACGACTTCTCTTCAATTGAAATGAAGGAGAAAAAAGCATGTGTGTGCCAAACTGAAAACGACAAGAAACCATAAACCGGAAGTTAGATGTTCATGTTCTTGGCTCCAAGCAACGCGACTTTCGTTTTCTATCCCTGACTGACGCAAGGAACTATGTCTGAGGCAATATATGACAATAAAACAGAAGATAGAACTTTCGAACCGACGTTAAAACAAAAGCAACAACACCTGAAAACATTTAGGTACGAAAGTGGAGAAACATAAGATATGTTGCGTGTTTTAAAACAATGTGAATTGAACCGTAGCTCACTCACACCAGGTGTCCTATGGAAAAGCGTGGAGAGAAGAAGATAGAGACGAAAAAGATGAAAACGGAAAAAAAGAAAACGGAAACTCAGTTGCGTTACATTAATACGTCGGTTGGTCGAATGTGATTGAATTCACTATTATGAACCAACTTTTTTATCCGGTCACGAGCAGCTGCAAATAAAGAATTTTCTACCCCACGACAACTGTTTTTCGCCGCACAACTTTAAAAAAGGCATCATATGCGCGAATAGATTTACTGTGCAGCAACAGTTTCGATTGTTTACTTCATCAACACATAGCCTGTATTCATACAGCTGTCTCGACAGAGCTGACCTTCATTAAAATGCAGCACGCGTACGTAAATGTTAGGCGTGCTATGTCTACACAAGTAACAGCTTAGCGAAAATCTTCACTCTCCAAATGCAGAATTATCCTTCGAACAGAAATTCCGTTGATTCATCAGTTAGCTCTCACTCAAAACCATCAACTTAGGATAAAGAAAAGATGCCCTTAATAATTTCTTGAATATTCCGGTTCTCACAACACTTGTGAGGAGCGCGTGTTCTTTAGCGCGTGACAAGTTGTCTCGCCAGACGTGAATTTGACCATGACACAGATACTGTAGCCTTCACATCGTTCAGTCCCCCTTTTATTGCGCATCGATTTCTTATTTAAGATGATTTCTAAGTTTAGGAGTATTACTTGCCAGACATGTTTAAGTGAATGATCGACATTCAGTAAACACGTTCACCAACAACCTACTTCGTAGATGAGTGTCATGACCTTCGACAAATGGAATGGCCTCGAAAAACCGACACCAGGCTGTAATTATTTATTGTGGCGAATATCACCTACCTGTTTGTAAACGGAACAGAATTTGAAAAGGGGAGTTTAGGATCATCAGCGTTTGTTATATCCGTTTTTCCTCTCGGCGTGGTTTCCTCAAGATTTTCAGTTGTTTCGATTTCTCTGTCAGCTTCTGTAGTGGTTTGAGAAGACGTGCCATAGCGACCATCCGTCGTTAATTTCCCGTCTACAGGTGAAAACACATTGCCTGGTTTTGTAGAGCTCATCCGTTTTTCGTGTGGAACAGCTTCAGCATTTCCCATGCTAGACAGTCAAGATAATTTTAACAGTAAAACATGAGTCAATATTAAAACTGCCTCGCAAACCCACGACTGACAAATGAAAGCACAACTTGAACACTGCTGCGAATTATGCATGAATAATAACAAGCCAACGGACAATATCGTTATCGTTATGCCCAGTTACTGCTCTCTAACTAAATCCCTACCGTAATCAAATTACAAGTTGACTTGACTTTGACGTAATCTCAAGCGTTTTCCTGAGTGTAAAATGATTTTTGCCAAAAAGTTCCTAGTACCTGACGTCAGCTTTGTCCCTTCGGTTATAAGTTTCGTGCCGTATTCTTGCCCGCCCGCGCATTCGTCAACAGTGACGCAACAATAATTTATATGATTTATAAGAGCGGTTGCGTGACTGAGGTCAAAGAAATACACTAATTTGCATTGACGATGCATACACAGCCTTAACAATGGTGCCATATTGTTTCCTAACATGCTCTCGAATGGTCCCACTCGGCGCCAATGTTTCTCTTTTGAAATTTCAAATTGCTAATAGAAATTCTACGGAAACCAGAGAACTCAATGGTTGCGTCGTTAGTCACATATTATTTTGATTGTAGTTTTCATGTTAATTTGGTTCGAATCAACTAAGTTGAAATTGTAAATTGGCCACTGTAAAGAGTTAAAAAGCTGACGTTCCGAGCTTTAGCCCTTCGTCAGAGCGAATGACGTTCGAAACATCAGCTTTATAACTCTTTACGATAGCCATTTTACAATTTCAACTGAGTTTATAAAACCAAATTACCTCGTTACCCCCACCGACGCAGCATCTCAGTTTCTTTAGAAACTTACCCCATATATTCATTTGTAGTTTTCATCGTTGGTTGACCCGCGGCCCAAGGAAATTCAGGATTGGAACAGTGGACTTAAAATAATGTGGACTATCAGTATGACTAAGACTCTCTTCTCTTCTGATAGGTACATAAAAGACGTAAACAAGATAGCAATCTTGACTCAAAGAGTAATGTAGCGAAAATGCAATACAAAACATCTGTCATTGGCACCTGCTCACCGGTTCCCTACGCAAAACTTTGGTTCTGCCATTCCTTCATTCTTAAGATTAAGAATAAACTATTAATTTCTTGTGTATAGCTCTCGGGATGAAAAAGATTTCTTTAAGGAAAAAATACTTGTAACATTTGAACTTTACTTCACTGAAGAGCAAGCTACATGTAGGTTATGCTTGGCGTTCCTCTCAATTAATAAAGAAATAGGAGACTTGAAAGGGTTTGCACAACCACAGAAAAAGGTTACTTTTGCCTTTATAAAATACCTCATTTTTGAAAATACGCGTGTCAGCACATTCTCATCTAAATAGACCTCTCACTCAATGAGAGTGAGCTAAGTATCTCAGTAATTTCAAGAAACATCATTACACTAAAAGAGCACGTCAAAAGAATATTTAAATGGTCTGTGTCATGATGAGGCGCTATAATGAGTCCTCGCGCTGGGATGATATTCTCGCCGAATCACTTGACTACCTTGAAAAAGAACTTGATCAATCTTCAGAGGTCAGGGACATATTTACGTGAAGTGGCTCTTCTATGTGGAAGAATAGATCCATTTATTTCTGTGGAGTTTATTATCTATGTTAGTATAAAGTTTAAGGCCTAATGGATTACGAACCATTCATGTGTCTCTACGAAGGGGAGCTAGTCGTTAAAAAATGTGGTTTAGTGTAGACCTAAGTGTGCTGGTGAATGAGGCAGCAGAGGCACTCAATGGAAATAACTGTTCTATGTCAGCGACAGTGAAAGCCTGCTCAAGTCAAGATAATGATCCTCGCAGGTGGATTACAATTTTAGAAACTGCAGAAAAGAAGCCTGAAAAAAATTCAGGATTCGACGGGATTCGAACCCGTGTCTCCCAGATACCAGTTGGGTGCTACTACTGAGCTACGAAGTTAAATTGTAGCGGATTCTTGGCCAGTTCGCCTTGACATTGTATCTTGTACTCTTAATTAGTGCACATAAAAGAACAAGTTGCTGTGATGTAAACACAAAATCAGGAATCTGGCGGACGCGAAGTGAACAAAGAACAACTAACTGCAATCAACCGCTCAAACTCTTGATAATCGGTTTTGAAGAAAATGACGACCTGAAGAGATTCTTTGAAGTACATGTACCTCTTCCAAATAAAAGTTAGGTACTGGAACAACGATGCCCTCAGGGGAAGGTTAAAAATAACTCGGTTCGAAAACGATGTAAATAAGTAATTGATTAACGATGTAAATAATTAATTGATAGACTCCTTTTAATCAACCACATTTTGTGAAACAAAGTGCTGTAGAACCAGTTACGAGTAATTCGCCAAAGAAGCCAGTTGCACGCAGACATGCTCTTGTTTGTGTATGTGTCACGTTGAAATATTTGGCGTTCTTCTATCGTCACGTAACGTACCGCTGGTTGGCGGAGAAAAACGATGGCATTAATCAGGAAGCAGTTCTATTTTGGGGATATTTTGAATGTCGTTAATATTCAATTCTGTTTTTTTTTTAATTTGCTAGCCTTTAAATACAAAATGTTCGATCAAGCGTCTCTGTCTCCGTTGTCTATTCGAAGAGAAAAGAGATGGAGGCCGTGACTTAAAACAAACCGCCTCAGATTACAGCGGTATCTTCGACAAGATGACATGCTCTTAGCCATGATGAGAGTTCTTTTGCTAAATCAAAGGTATCGCTTATCACTCACAAGTCACTGGAGGTTTGAAAGTATTTATGTCTGTTTGGCGTTGTGAAAGGAACGTTTCCGATATCGAACCAAACCAGGCCGAGTGTGAAAGAAACTCGAACGGAACAGCTCGCACGAGGTTTCCGGGTTCAAGAATGACCGCGGATCCGAGAGCAAGCCCGAAGCTGACAAAAGCAGTAAAGCTGAAGGGAAATGGATGCAGACTTGACATGTTTTCCGGTGAACAGAAGACTCTTACTCGGGACAGTAAACAGGAGGTGAATAAATTGACCAATTTGAGCTCAGTTTTGACGAACAGTGTCGAAGAAATCCCGGATGAAGTCGCTGCTGTCTACCACGAAAGTACGAGGACACCAGAAGACGACGCACTACCAATTGAAAGGTTGGTGTATCAGACTCTGGGTTTCATATCTTATGTTAACGACAACAGTTGATTTAATAGATATCCTTGTTACCTCTCAAAGCCTAGTTTACCAAACAAACTTCGTCTTTTCTACCAACGCAACGATTCGCTGTGTACTCTTATGGTCTCAGAGAACATTTGGCTGAAAGCGAAGCTAGCTGGATTTTTGCCCCACGCTTTGCGTGGTGTTTCACAAATCCAAGCTGACTTCGTTTGACTGAGAATAAGATAACATGTTGATTGTTTAACCGTAGTGGACGGTCTGTAGGCAATGTAAACAATTGCATGGCGTGAAAATCTTTATTGAAATGCTTTGAATAATCCGCTGATTTATCGCTCGCGCGTAAATGTTAAAACGGACTGATTCGGTACTGTGTGTGTTTAAGGTTTACTAGCTAATGTTCGCGATGAAAAATCTGTCCTTCGAAATATCTTATACAGGGAATACACTAGAAAAAATAGCATCTACTTCCTTTTCACTTCAATTTCGCTTTCGTTTCCTAACATACAGTCCGTAAACTGTGAATGTGACCGAGCGATGTCGCAAATTCAGCCAAATCGCTCGTTCGACAGACTTCCAAGTGTTTTTCCGCGTTTTTGTGCCCGATCTAGTCACCAAAAGGAATTGTGAACTATTCCCCTAAAAGCTTCAAGTGTACTGTAGCTGCTGACTTTGTCTAATTTGCATCGTGTTGTTTACTCGCCGTTGTTTCTGTTTTTTGTTTTTTTTTCAATATATATATATATAGAGCGCAAGGTTTTGACGACTGGTGGAATCATTCTTCAGTTCAGCTGTACCAAATGGATGAAGAAGAACAATTTCCATATTGGCTCGACCATACCGAACGCATAGACAGCAACGTTTACAACACTCAAGTAAACGACCTCTCTGGC